>NC_060164.1:1762435-1839064 GCF_021292245.1 Micropterus dolomieu | reverse complement strand
TGTGTGTGTGTGTGTGTGTAGAAAGAAACAGGGAGAAATGGGGGGACGGTCAAAAAGAAGGAGGAGGAAAATCAAAGAGGGGAAGGAATGTTCCTCTAAACACTGAAATGCAAATGACAGGCAGGACCCCCATCTACACAGAGGCACTTGTGGTGGTTAGTTTAACATGCTATTCTTTCCCACTTCAGGAACATCAATGTAAATAAGTGTTTGTGTGTGTGTATGTTGTGAAGTTAAGTCTCATACTGTGAGGAAAATGACATCTCTTTTAAATACACACACACGTAAATGTTATCTTTGCCGATACTGTAAGTGTTGAATCAGTTTTTTTCCCTACAACCTTTTTGACTTTCTCTTTCTGGTTATTGGAGGTAAATTGCGGTGTGCGGATGTATAAAAGCTTCCTTCTAAACTGTGGCATCCTTTTAGTATCACTGCTAATTTGTCATTTTGGTTCTGGCAGTAATTAGCAGGTGATACATCCCAATTTGTGTGTATTTTTACAACCCACTTTACTTGTTTACATGTTAATGGGATGTTTTATAATTTATTGTTCACGACACGTTACAACAAAATAGCTTTTTACCATAAAAGTCATCTGAGATAATTAGCATCCATATCACGACCCCTAGAATGACATCCGTTTATTCTGATTTTGCAATAATATGTCAATTCATTATGTATGGCTACTTTTGACATTTTTGGATGTTGGTATAATTGTTGCGGTTGTTATCCCATAACTAACGCTATTTTTATCCACACCTAAAAGGCAACTTGGCATTTTGAAGATTTTAAATATTTTAATTATAATACAAACTTGATTCATTTAGATATATTTGGAGAACATCTTTTATAGTCATTATTGCCTAAATTGATTAATTTCTGGGGTCTCCTGATATATCTGCAATAAAGATAACTCTATATCAAAGTATATGCCCATGTATTGTAAATGCTTTAGTTAGTATCAAAAACTGATAGAACAACAAGTGTCTATGAAAGTTTCAGTGTAGCCATCCTTCACAGCAGCTCGCTTAACCCTTAAACCTGAAATATGTTTTCTCAGCTCTGTGAATGATGGCGATGGTTAAGAGTGTCAGCTAAATGCTCGGAATGGTTTTGTATGCATGTATGAATGTGTATCTCTGCTTGTTCACTTCGTCAAATGCGCCCACATTGCACTGGGCTTAATAGTGAAAGGCTCTGAGTGGCAGTGATGGGGGTTCGTCTGTCATTTAATCTTGTAAACGAGCTGATGGCCGTTCGTTCGGTCCCCTAATAAGATTACACATGCACTGTGGGTCCCACCACGGGTCATCATCGCTGAGGCCATTCAAAGGCAATTATTGTTTTAAATGTTCCTCTCATCGCCATCTCAAAGTGACTCTGCGTGCTTCACTGAGGGAATAAGCTTTGAGGCAGACTGAAGGAGTTGTTTTTCCTCTTCAGTTAGAGCCTAAATGTTTTTACACTCCTACTGTTTTACTTTTCTCAAGCAGCTGGGGTGTTCCATTCTATCTGCGTAAATGGAGAGTGTGTATGTGCATTTGTCTGTGGGGTGATCAGCGTTGGTAGAAGTACAAACAGTACATAAAGGGATTTGACTCTAGAATACAGTGGACATGAATAAACTTGCATACATTCATTTATTATTATTATTATTATTATTTTATTTATTGTGCTGTTGCAAAAACGCAAAATCATTTCTGAGACGATATTTACTGATTGGGTTTTACCTTAAAACTATAAATCATCATTCTTAAACTTTTCTCAGCTAAATTTAAAAACAAAAAACATATTCCTGGTTCGTCTTATGTATTGATGCTGTTGTTACAGAAGTGAGGAAGCAGTTGTTTAAAGGCCTAAAGGATTCTTCTCTGTTGCCCCTCCTGCATGTGTGTACGTGTAGTCGTCAGCAGGCCTCTGTTTTGGTAGATCAGTGGGAAGTGGTAGTCCGCCGGGATAGCCCTGTTTCTTTGTTCTCCTGCTGACAATGGAGGACTCACAGTCAGTCTAAAGGGAGAAATAATGTCCCAGAGCAGTCTGGGAGAAGAACAAATGCACACACACACACACACACACACACACTACTTCTCACATGCTACTCATGTGGGGCATGACCTCAATAAGATCTACTGTTGTATTTGCAAAGCCCTCAACACCATGTGCCGACCATTTTTAAAAGCTGTAACTGTTAGGCCTAAGGTTCAAATAAAAGATTGGTTCTGCCAAGTTGAACAGAGTTTTCCTTCATGGATTTCATTCTGTACACAGCACTGTTCATGTACAAGTGTTTGAATGGTTCAAAATGAACAGGATTGCAGCATTTGAAAATCCTTGATTTTTCTTTAATTGAAACTGATATTTAAATAAATTATTCAGTATTTACAGCTGAACAGACTAATATAGGCTAATGCATACAGTAATAACTAACATAAAGTCTGCATGATACTAAAGGTAATTTTTCCAGTTAATATTCCTCCTAACCCGATTCTTTCTTCTGTGTCACAACAGGAAAGGAGGAGCCGACCACCTATACCTGCACTACATGTAAGCAGTCATACGGCAGTGCCTGGTTCTTGCTGCAGCATGCTCAGAACACCCACGGCTTCCGTATCTACCTAGAAAGCGAACATGGCAGCCCACTCACCCCACGCATGGGTGGGCCTTCCTCCCTGGGTGGGGGCGCAGACTGCCCTTCTCAGCCTCCTCTTCACGGCCTCCATCTGCCTCCTGATGCAAGCCCCTTCAACCTCCTCCGCATCCCTGGCTCAGGCTCAGGTGGAAGGGACAGCGTCGGGGCAGGGGGTGGAGTTGGTGCCGGTGGCACTGTTGGTGGGGGCCATCATCAGCGTTTCCCTCCTACGCCACCCCTCTTCAGCCCCCCTCCAAGGAACCACCTGGACCCCCACCACCTGAGCCCAGAGGAGCTGGTGCTGGCAGCCCACCACCCGAGTGCCTTTGACAGGGTGCTGCGCCTCAATCCTCCTCTGCCCCTGGACCCCCCTCCAACAATGGACTTCTCACGGCGGCTCCGGGAGCTGGCAGGCAACACCTCAGGGTCCACTCCCCCGCTATCCCCCAGCCGGCCCAGCCCCATGCAGCGCTTGCTTCAGCCATTCCAGACAGGAGGAGGAAGTGGAAACACTGGAGGTGCAGGGGGTAGCAAACCTCCATATCTTGCCACCCCACCCCCTCTTCCAGGCTCCATGCAGTCACCTGTGGGTTCTCAGACCACTCCTCCTACCCCTCTCCCCTCAGCAGGGGTAACACCCTCCTCCACCACCCCCTTGAAATCAAAGTGTTGTGAGTTTTGTGGAAAGGCCTTCAAGTTTCAGAGTAATCTAATAGTGCATCGGCGCAGCCACACAGGAGAGAAGCCGTACAAATGCCACCTGTGTGATCATGCTTGTACACAGGCTAGCAAATTGAAACGCCACATGAAGACACACATGCACAAATCCTCCTCTCCAAACACAGGCAAGTCAGAAGATGGGCTTTCAACAGCCTCCTCTCCAGAGCCTGGCACCAGCGAGCACATTGGCAGTGCAAGCAATGCCCTCAAGTCCGTGGTGGCCAAGTTAAAAAGTGAGAATAACCGCATGCTACGCGAGAATGGGGAGGAGGAGGAGGAAGAAGAGGAGGAAGAAGAAGAGGAAGAAGAGGAGGAAGAAGAGGAGGAGGAAGAGGAGGAGGAAGGAGAGGAGGAAGAGGTGCAGAATGGGGAGAGGGCAGCCAGAAGAAACAACAACAGTTATCACTTTGGTTTGAGCCTTGAGGCAGCACGTCAGCATGAAAACAATGGTGGTATAGGAAGCCGACTGGGAGGAGTCGCTGAAGAGGGTTCCATCCCTCGCTCACTTCCTGAGGTGATGCAAGGGATGGGTCTGGCTGCTAGCATGCAGCACTTCAGTGAAGCCCTCAGCGCACACAAACGGAATGCCATGGCCCAGGAAAACCACCTGCATCACCACCTCAACCGAGACCATCACCACAATCGCGAGATGTGTGATGTGGACTCAGTGTTGGAAACAGATCGTGGGGAGGAGGGCTCTGTCTCCACAGTCAATGGGCGGGGAGCATCCCCTAACGAATCTGCCTCTGTTGGCCTCTCTAAGAAACTGCTTCTGGGTAGCCCCAGTCCACTAAGTCCTTTCTCAAAACGCATCAAGCTGGAAAAGGAGTTTGACCTGCCCACTCCCACAATCCCTAACACGGAGAACGTCTACTCCCAGTGGCTGGCTGGCTATGCCGCCTCTCGACAACTCAAGGACCCTTTTCTGAACTTTGGGGATTCCAGACAATCGCCCTTCGCCTCTTCGTCCGAGCATTCTTCAGAGAATGGCAGTCTGCGTTTCTCGACCCCTCCGGGGGAACTGGATGGCGGGATGTCGGGCCGCAGTGGCACAGGCAGTGGGGGCAGCACACCCCACCTCGGTGGTCCTGGGCGGCCTAGCTCCAAGGACGGCCGCAGGAGTGATACTTGTGAGTATTGCGGCAAGGTGTTCAAGAACTGCAGTAACCTGACAGTGCACCGACGCAGCCACACAGGAGAGAGACCATACAAGTGTGAGCTGTGCAATTATGCTTGTGCCCAGAGCTCCAAACTTACTCGCCACATGAAGACCCACGGTCAGGTGGGCAAAGACGTGTACAAGTGTGAAATTTGTCAGATGCCCTTCAGTGTCTACAGCACCTTGGAGAAACACATGAAAAAATGGCACAGTGACCGTCCTTTGAGTACCGAAATAAAGTCAGAGTAGAAGGCCGAACTATGGGACCTTTCCCCGCAGCTATGTCTGCCATTAGTCCCCTGTTTATTCCAAGCCCCTTGTAGATTTGCCCCAACCCTAACACTCCACTTTCGCCAGTCTGGTGGAAGCTTAAGACCATGTGCTCTGCACCAGCACACCCCGTTTCCATTACCCATTGAATGCATGATCTGTATCGGGGCAATACTCTTGCATTGACGCAAAACTTCGAGCCTTTCTCTTGTGCAATAATTTACATGTTGTGTACTATTTTTTTTTCTTTTGAGTTTTCCTTTTCCATTTTAAGAATTAGTCAGCATGCATAGTATGTTTTTGCTAATCAAAAAAAGAAAAGAACTTGTCCCAGGTTGGTTAGTTGTTGAGTAAATGTGTTGCTGTTTTTCTCTTGTTCTGTTTTTTCTTTTTATTCTTCAAAAAGAGAAAAGACAAGAAAGATACATCCATGCTGCATACATTCTGTAACACATATCATGTACAGTTTTGTTTTGTAACATGGAAAGTGAACAGTCTTTGATTTGACCCTCTTCTTACAACCCTCGAAATGCACTTATCCTGATCTTTCTAAAAGATGCCATGTTCACACAGGGTTAAAAAAAAAATCACACATTGGCTTCAAGACTAAACTGAAAGTAACGACAGCCTTCAAATTTCTTTCAAAAAGACAAGGGTGTGCTAACAATTCAATTTGTACTATCATTTGGTAGAATAAGAAAGAGTGCCTTTGATATCTCAAGACTGCATTGGCCATAATCTTATCTGGTATAAGTTTGGGGTCACATTAGATTAAGCTAGAAGGTTTAAGCCACCCAGGTAAGGTCCTTGCATCAAGCACCTGACGGCTCAAATGGACTGTGACAACTCACGATGATCAGAGAGTTCTTGTTAATCATCATTTAGCTACCTATTACATGTTCAATAGGCTATCTTTAATATGTGGATTTCATGACAAGCATGGTACAAGCAGTATTGTGTATATCTGAATTATTTGTAGTTTTGTTTCTGGTAAGGAGGTACTTTTGAGATAAAGGTAATCAGTAATGTACAATCCTGAACTTGAGGGATACAGTGCATGGCTGAGAAGTGTCATGTATCTGCGTTAGCACAAACCTACAACGCTGCTTCGATATGTCAGTGTGTGGAACAATGCATAAAGTAATATATGAGCTATATGAGCTCAAAGTGAGGCTAACTTTATTTGAGAGCATTGAAATAACTACAAGCTAGACAGACAGAAAGCTACACGGAAGCTACGTACATATTACGGGGTTCAGAGGCAATCTCTTTCACTTTACATTTCTAGTATCAAAACAGGGTTATTAACTACGGATTGCAGAACAAAAGAAAGAAATAATTAGAACAAAATATATCTTTACTCCAGGGCTCTTGAAAAGAGTGAAATGCGATGATTTTAATCAGTATGCGTAGGCTAATGCAGGGCACATTTCTTTGTTTGTTGTTGCTTTTCAACCCAAAAGGAGAGGTTTTTTTTCCTTGTTGAGTTTCATTCAAGCTGTTCATAGTATAACACTCTGTCTGAGAGTAGGTACTGACATCTCTGTTGCATTTCCCCACACTAATGCAATGTTGGTACTAATAGCTAGATTGTCATTTATAGGACATGAAGTGCACTGTTTCAATTTTCCCAGTTTACAAGTTTATGCTGAAGGGGAAAACGTTGTTGAAATGCTGTCAGATGACGAGGGTCCCATTGTTAAAAGCAGTAAAAGATGAGACACATAATCTGTTGCCAGCAACTCCAGCCTCATGAACTTTGACCTTTGTACCCTTGCCGTTTCACCTTTGACCATTTGTCAGTTTGTTACCCCTAAAAACCCCAGTGCTTAGCCTGGGCTGAAAATTCACCCTGTCTGCAAGGTCTGTAAATTAAAAGGTTTGACGTGAGTTGAATAAATAACCAGCGCTCCTACATGGTTGCAAAATGGATGCAGCTGTCATTGGCCACAGCAGTACCAAACGTCCACATTTTTTAAGGAGCTGTATTGTGACTTTATTACCATCTACACTTGAATAATCTATAGACCTTGCTGGCTAGACAAGAGACACTCAAATCTTGTTGCTTACACTGCGAAAATCTGTTTTTGTATAAATCTTCCTTTAATTATAGATATGAAAATAAACGTTTTTTGCAAATAACACTCCACTATCTTTAAGGGGAAACCGTATTTAAGTTTTGTTGTCGTTTCTCTTTTCCTCAGCGTCTTGGTGGTGTTCAAGACTCCGATCACAGTATATATGAAATGATAAAAAAAGACAAAAAAATTACAAAAAAAATTCTGTGATGGTTTTGTATTTTATTTTGCCTTGGCTCTTCACAGCTCTTCAGGTTGAAATACAATTTGCATTGGGGAAAGGATTAAGATTATATATGAATATATAATAAAGAACTTAAAATATAGGAAAATGCACACTCATGTCAATTCCTATGCTTAAACACATTTATGGTCTACTTTTTCTGTATTTCTAGAACTGTATTTGAATTCAATGTTCACTTAGAGTAGGCACTATAGTATTTATATTGAGGCTCGTATTTTTAACTGTTGCTTGTTCTCTCTAAAGGTATTTACCATACCTTTTTTTGGTAGTGGAAAAAAAATCCCAAGCTGCCACGGTATATTTTTTTAATTTGGCAGGATAATATAGTGCGAATTATTTGTATGTTTAAAGAAATAAAAGGAAAAACCCCATAAAAAGCAGCTAAAGTATGTGGCATTGGGAGGCGTCACAGCCATCAGATGGCCGTCGCTCTGTTTCCTGTCCACAGAGGTGGTTGTACATATCTTCCTTAGTTTTTTGTTCAGACCTCCTTCCCCCTGCTGCCATTATTGTATGCAGTAATGCAAGCTGACGTCGGCCTGTTCTGTTGTGTGCTTCTGTCTCTCTCACCCCTCCCACCTGACTACATTCCAACATCAAGAGGAGAGGAAAAAAAAATCATATGCAGTACATGGATTACGAAAAAAAAGCGTCAAAATAAATACATTTAAAAAGAAATTAAATGTTTTGCTTTTTTTTTCATTGCCAAATACTAAATGGTGCTTTATATTTAGATTGGGTATACTTTCATATGCAAAGCATATTTAAAAATGACCCGGGGGACGTGGAGAAGCCTGCTTGAGTTGAGACTTTTTTGTAAATGGCAATGCGGAATATTTTGTTATCAGCCTTTTCTATTCCTATTCTGAGAGCTGTTTGTTGTAACTTGAACTTGAACTTTATCTTTTACTATGGGAGTTACTATTTATTATTACCTATATGCTCTGTTCAAAACAGAGACATGGGATGGATCCTTATTTTGGTTTCTTTTTATTTGATTTTTTATTTTAGGTTATAATATCATTTTGATTTTTTTTTCTTTTGTAATGGTGGCCAGTGGTCATTGGACAAACCTAGCTCTTTAATTTCTGTTGTACTTGTTTGGGGTCTCTGTTCAGTTGTATTGGGAAAACCACTGTCTGTGTTTTCTGGCAGATGTCTGCATAATCCTGTTCACACACCCATTTTGTCCCTTTATCGAAAAACAATTAATAAAAAAATGAAAGTATAACGGCACTTGTCGCTTATCTCCACTGTGTGTGTTAAGTTATCTCAAGTGTTTGTGCATGAATGTGTGTGTATGTAATTAATCCCCACATTCTTACGATTAGCATTACCTAAACTTAAAAATAAAACAATAAACAAAAGTAAACTAAATCACTTTGAATGGAGTCAGCATGTCCAGGTGGGCTGAAAATGTGGGTATTCAAGTGCATTTATAAAACAGACACCCGTGTGTCTGCAGCGTCATCCTACATGTTGGTTGAGAAAGCCCAGCTGGTTTTAACGCATGCCTTTTCGTGTGTATGTATGTGTGTGTTCATGCATCACACCATTTTCACTTACGTTGCGGTTATCTCAGAGCACACATGTGTAATATGCATGTCACTCCTCAAATACAGTCCAATATCTGTTGCTGATAATAACTGTTCCTTATGTGCTTTTCACCCTCAAACAAACAAACACACACACACACACACACACACACACACACACACACACACATAACATACAGTATATGAACATCCATACACTCCTCCTCTCACAGAATGTACTTCAGTAAATATCATTATGTCCCTCTGTTTGCTCAGTATTCACAAAGCCTCATAAAGCTGTCAGGATCAATCAGCCCTATTTCCTCCATCCACGGCTCCTTTCTGTTTAGCTCTCTCACACACACTTAAGTCTCCTCAGAAAGCATCAGTACGCCAGCTATAGGGCCAGAATATTAGATTAAATAACGTGGATGTTATTTAATGTGAGGATCATCATTTAGACTGAGATAAATAAACTGTCCCCGATCTTCAGTATTTTGTTCGTGCTGGAGATGAAGACAGTCTACCTGACGCCTTTTCAGCCACAGCAGATCCAAACCGACACTCCTCTTTACAAAAAGTATACAAAATACTACAGAATATAAAAAATATTATAGGAAACCATCAAAATTAACCTCTGCATGTTAAAGCTACTAAGCTGTTAAACACATGTACATTAGTTTAAGAATGCACTGTACAGCTGTATTATGTAGAAATAAAAACCATAATAAAATAGATATCAGATCAGACTCATTGGTAATGGGGAGAAAAAAAATATGACTGGGACATATATACTGTTTATTAAACTTGACTTTCTAAAGAGAAAGAGTCCTAAAAGAAAGGTTCAACAGAGGCTCTGGCTCAGGAGTATGGGGTTTAAATCAACCCGTTCTCACGGACGCATGGTCAAGACCCATAGGCGTCAGTTTGTAACGTGTTAGGGATCCCTATAGTGTCATAGTTCAACGCAGTGGGGGAAGCTCTGTAGTGTCAGTTTTTGACGATAGGTATATGATATTTAACAGAAAAGTCTCCTTTGAACCAGGATACCAATGTTCAGGTCTTGTGTGAAACAAAATGTCAACATTAAATATTTTTATTTAACTTACGTAGGGCTGACCCCAAAGAGTTGAAGATTTGCTGGGCGGAGCCTGATTTCACTGTCAATCTCACAGTCGAATCTTCGCAACGAAAAGAGGATCATGCCATTTTGGTGATATGGGGGTGCTCAATGACTGTTCTTATATAGAACTACCAGTTTTCTCCCAGTGCAGTTATGCATCTAATGCTGTAAATAAAAATGTGGAAAAAAAATAAGCTTTTAATAAATGTTTTTAAAGTGCGTGAATAAATCCAAAATGGTAAACCTAACCCTTTAAGGAAGGGGGGTCAATGCACATGTGTAGGCGTAGCGTGTATGGGTGTAGTGGCAGAAGAGGAACACTTGCTGAAGAGATGGAACCCCAGCTTCACAGGTGGGACGTTCGAATCATTTATCAACATTGTTGAACCTCACAGAGAACATTTTGCAGAAGACAGGTGACCGGTGACAGGTTAACCGACGTACATAGTTATTTTAACCCAAATCATGATCTTTTGTGAGAGCAAAATTCTGCTCCTCAAGCACAAATGCAGTCCTGTGAGCACTACCTTCCCAACTGTTCAATGCGGCTCCCTTGTCATGTTGACTTTTAAGGCAGGGTTGGATTAGGCACTGCCTGATATCTCGCTCCTCTGATTGGTGACTTTGAATGCTGACCTTGACCTTTTATTGGCTGTTTGGTTTGATCACTGACACAATTGAAGTTGCTAGCCTTGACCTTAACTAACTTATGTGTTCTGTCTACATATTGTAGTAGCAATGTAAACTACATGGATCATATATGCCACTGCTGTCAACTCCTATTCTATCTCACACAGGCTCCGCCCTCTACTGGATTCTATAGGTACTACCTCCTCCAATCACACGCACGCACTTGCCCACTGAAATTTTATAGCGCACGTAGCCGAGCAATAGGACGTCGCTACCGATACGTGCATGACGTATAAATGTCCCTACTGCCTCAGCATCCTTTTTTCTTCAGCAAACGGCAAACTACTCACTGAATTCACCACCTCCACGGATGGAGTCGCCACTTCTAGAAAATTATCTTTGCACCTGGGCAAGGTGACACATGTCCTGGCTGGACATGTTTTACACATGCTGCTTGTGTAAAACTATGGTAAGGCTTTTGAGAATGTGGAAACCGTTTTTGAGTAAAACATGTTACATTACATTCCTCAAAGAGCTAAGTTAACTTCTCTCATTAAAGACCTAACGTTAACTCCTGGGGTGAGGCTAAGGGTTCGCCCTGTGGCCTTGTGTTCATGAAGCCACTGTTCTAACATGTGCTGTTTGTGTGTAAACTCTCGCGGTCAGAACCGAGTGAGACGGTGGGTGAGGCCCGGGCATCCACTTTGCTAGCCTGACCGCAGAGTCCGCGTGGCCATAATGGTCCCCTTCCACGACGTGACAGCCGAGAAACGAGCTGTTCTTACCGTGGAAACTGGGCAATGCAGCAGTCTAATGTAGCGCTGCATTCCCAGTGCGCCCACGAGGACTCGCACGGGCGCGTTGCTAGCTCACCGGCAGTGAAAGCGTGTTACATAAACAGACACGCTGCCCTGCTGACATCTCTTTCACCGAGCGGTCACAGCGCAGCTAGGCTAGTCCGCTATAGCCAGAGAGAGACAGCCAAAGTCAGGTCTCTCTCGGTATAGCGGGACGAAAGAGATCGCTCGCTGCTTCGGTTGTTTTCATTTCCTCAACAAGCGGCTCGTAGCGCCTGTTGCAGCGGGCGAGGCTGTCTACCTGTGTGTTCAAGGCCCAGTCGGCCTTTTCCAACTCTGTCCGGCCTTTTTCAACTTTCTCCTGCGTTCTAGACACCACGGCCGGAGTTTCAAAAACGGCCCATGGTGCGTTCAAGAACAACCACGGCCTTTTCGATTACAGCCCTTGGAAAAAGTCTAAGCCTTATTATTTATTTAAAAAAAACAAAAAACAAAAGAAAGGTGACAGAGGCTGACGCACACCACCAGACCTCCTCCCTCCAATATGTGTCCAGCATGCATTTATTTATGTTTCATGTGCTGCTGTACACACTGAAAATGCTGTGAATGTTCAACTGATTAAATACAGTACATTCCTAAAGAGCATTCTCCTCCCCACCGAACCCCCCCATAACGCGCTTCAGTTCAGTCTCACACAACCACATTGTCAACATATACTACATATACTTCTTCTCTTCTGCAGAAGATGCGTTATTCACGTGTACACATTTTCATGCAGAATGGCGTATGCTGACAAGCTGGGTGGACAGCATTCTGAGACGAGTTTTCCTGGACATAATGGAAGCCAGTCTATCCTCTCAAGAGGAAGTGGACTTCCTGGCCGCCGTGATCCAGCAACTTCTGCTGAAGCAGGCTGTCTTAGGGCATCTCTGCGCATGACATGTACAGAGGTCTTGCACCATGTACTTTTGGTCCCCAAAAAGACGAGAGGCTTCTGAGCCATTCTGGATCTCCGACCACCTGAACCAGCATAATGGACAAGAGAGCATTTCCACATGCTGATGATCAGGAAATGCTGGAGCCAGAGCAGCCCGGCAACTGGTTCACCACCATCGACCTGAAAGACCTATTTCATGTCGAGGTGACACAGTAACAGGGAATTCTATGCTTCTCCTCTCAGGGGGTAGCCTACAAATACATTAGGCTCCCCGTCAACTACTACTACTCCCCCCACACACTCAGCAGATGCATCGCACTCCAATCGTTGCGTGAGAAGGGCATGAGGGTTCCCTTCTACTCATGACCTCATGGTCATGGAGAGATTGAAGCCTTGAGTGATCTCCACACAGCCCAGTTGATTTTGCACCTCAACAGCCTGGGGTTGCGATCAATTGGGAAGAGATCTTCCCCCAGCCGCTGCAGCGAGCAGAGTATCTGGGGATTGTGCTCAACTGCAACACTCGAAGAGCGTATCTGTGCGCGTCGCTTGGTGGTCCACAGGCTGCAGTAGGGGACAGTTGCGGTAGCGCTGTCAGTGATGCTGCTGTTGGGCCTCAGGGCAGTAGTCCATCAGGTGGTCCCTCTGGGCTTGCTGCACATGCAACGGCTTCAACTCTAGTACAGGAGGACCTGTGATTCTGGGGGTCTCTCACTGTCTGGCAGCGCGGGTGCTGCTCGGCAGGGTGTCTTCATCCATGTCAGTCTTCATAGATGAGTCTCTCACTGGATGGGGAGGGACCTGCCAGGGGAGTACAGTGAGTGTTGTGACTCCCCGAGGAGAGTCGAGGGGGCCACACACCACACATCCACAATCCACTCCAGGTTGTGTTTCTAGTGTGGTGGTGCATTTCCTCCAGCGCGTACATCAACAGACGGGGAGAAGTCCAATCCACGGCTCTGTTGGCGCTGGCAGGGAACCTATAGACATGGGCATCAGAACACCTGCTGTCTCTGAAAACCCTTCACGTACCAGGCTTGGAGAACAGCAGTGGCTGACCTCATGTCAATGTGGCTCAGTTGATCTGAGCTCGCTTCGGGAGAGCGGAGGTGAATCTGTTTGCCAACACCCGCTGCCCGCTGTGGTTCTCATTTCAGCCACAGGACAGCCCACCCTCGGGGATGGATGCGTTACACACGTGCCATTGCCAGAAGGGCTGCGGTTTGCGTTCCCCCCCGCCACATCTCATCCCTCCAGTTAGGTGAGGCAGGAACGGTCATTCGTCATTCTGGTAGAAGTGACCCAGCCTACAGTGAAAGAGCCCTGGCCTGTACCTATGGTCTGGGGGGCTCTGTCACAAGGGTGACGCTTCATATGCACAATGCTGGTGTTGGACCAGCCTCTCCAGGTTTTTCTCAGACTCAGGCCGGTCTATCTGCTGAGGTCACACAGACCATCCAAGCGGCGGACAGTCTCCACCACTTGCTGCTTGTGTTGGTGGCTCTAATAGCTGCACCTTATGAGCCCCTGGAGCAGTCCTCATTGAAAATGCTATCTCTCAAACAGCCCTGCGCCTTGCTCTCACCTCTGCTTAGAAAGTGAGTGAGCTGTGTGCCTGTCGGTTCACCCCAGCTGCATGCTGATTCTTGGTGTCCACAGTGCAGCCAGATTGAGACCACACACCTCCTTTGTTCTTAAGAACATAAGGAGCATGTTCAGGTCCAGGACAATAAATCTGGATGCTTTCTAACCCCCTATCCCACTTAGGGTGCAGGGAGGTGAGAGTGCATCTGTTGTGTCCATGTGTGCAAGGCTAACGTCCTATGTAGAGCACATAGCCCCCATTCGATGCACGGGTCAGCTGTTCGTCTGTTTCAGTGCAGTCAGTAAAACCCTGTCCAAGAAGAGCCTGGCCAGCTGGCTTTGTGAGTGAATCTCCCAAGCCTGTACACGGGCGGGAACAGACCCACCCTTAGCAGTGCGTGCACATTCCACTTGGAAGTGTGAAAGTGTCTACGACCCTTTTTCAGCGGGGTGTGTGTCAAAGAGATCTGCACAATGGCATCTTGGCCCTTACTGTGTACGTTTGTGCGTTTCTGTCTCTTGGATATGTCGGTCTCCTTCTCCAGCTCGCAAGTGCAACCTAGGATCTGAAAAGTGAGGATCTGGTGACTACTGGGTATAGAGGGGGAACATACACTGGCAGTGCCTGACGTTCCAGTGAGAAGTCAGGGCAGTCCAGGTGTTAATGGTCAGGCCAAGCCATTCGGCCATCGGTCCAGCAACCTTCTCAGGGGTGTCCCACCATTCTGTCACTAGGTGATGTGGTGGTCGGGGCTTTGGCCGGCCTGTGGCCGACCGGATTGGTGTGGTGGACTTTGGCTTGTCGCGGCTAGGGTTTACTTGTGTTAAGCCATTCCTTACTTTACCACTTTTTTTTTTCTCTGACATCTTCTTCTTGATGATTCTGCCGACAAAAAGGGTCAAAGACAGGCTGGAGACTGTAGGTGTCGAAGGTGACCATTCAAAGGAGGGGAGACATCAGCCACTGTCCATTCCATCCCCACCTCCAACGTCTCAAAAGTCAACATACGAGACGATAGAGCATTGAGCAGTTGCTTTTAAAAGCATTTCTGTTCTCACTTCAAAGGGAATACATGGAATAAAAGAACAAACTTAAAACATAACAGATTCTGCTGCAGGAAGGGTGACGTGGAAGACTTTGGTTGTACTGGGCAGCTCCCAGGTTTCAACGTATGGCACTGTTTGAATGTAAAGCGGGGCGTCACTGTAAAAGAGCACAGAACTCAAATGTCCCTGCAAGAATAAAGGCTACAAAAGGTCACAAAGAACATGTATAACTCAAATTCAAAGCAATGATTTTTCATTAATGCGACTCAGTCTGCCAAGCTACCTTGAGGCCCTGAGAGCCACTGACTTTGAAAAGATTTGTTGTTGCAGAGGTTCAGGTGTGTTGGACATCGGAGGACTGTAAGACTTTATCTCCCACCTCAGGACCCACAAGTGGCAGCAGTTTCCTCTTTACTCCCTGTTAAACAATGCAACTAGCCACCAGCAGCACTGCCTGGGCAAATAAAACAAATCAGCACCATATTTTTTTACTCCCTCCCCCGTCTCTCCCTCTCCCCCACCCTTTCTCTCTCTCTCTTTCTCTCTCTCACACACACACACTCTCTCTCGCTCTCTTTCTGTGAATTCATTGAGTTATAAACCTGTGAAGCGTTCAGGCCTTTTCTGCTTTACTGGGGCTCTCCTGTGCTAGTTTATGTGAAAAGCATAATGCATTTGTCACCGTTATAAAATCTATACAACCATGACCTGCAGTCCCTCATAAACTCCCATGGATTTGTCTTTGGTCTGGAGGGTTTTAACAATAAAAGATTCTCTAAAGAAAAAGCATGTTTTCACACTGCCCTTGTCATCGTATGGCCTTGACGCAACACAGTACCAATGGAATCTCGATAAAGGAAAGGAATGTATGTATGTGCGAGTTTGTGTGTTTTGTCTGTCTTTCTTCCTACTGAGTGTACTTTGGTATCTGTGTACATTCTGTCCTACACCAAATAAATACATTTAGTCTTGCCCAACCTCTGTCTGCCATACAGAAAAGCTACTTCTATATATATTGAGCGATTTAATACACACTGACCGCTGTGGTCTATAGGAACTGGCTGCAAAATAAATGCCTCTTACTGTAATGGACAATCATTGAACATTACTTAGCACATATAATGGCCACAAGGCCAGTCCAGCATGTCAAACCCAGTAAAGGAATAATGCATTGACATTAACCACAACACACTTAACCCCTCCTGTGTAGGAGTTAAGAACTATAGAATAAAACAGCAGGTGAAAATAAAGTTTCTCTCTGACCTGGTATCAATTCATGGTGGCAAAGCCATTTATTTAACATAAATAAAGTAAAATGTATACTAAAAAGGGCTACAATGCTAGCCAAAATATGATTGGTCAAAACATGTAACACACACAAGCACAAAATAGACAAAGGAATCTGCAAACTTCTGGGAACTTGAGCAATGTTCCCTCAGGAATACTTCTTGTTTGCTTGGGTCTTATTCTTTTGTAGTCACGGTCACCATTTTCGTTGGCTATGATAAAACTCACCACAGTAAAAGCTGAGATCTTTGAGCATGGAAACACTATGGGGCTAGAATGAAGTCAGAAAAGACACTCAAGCAGTCAGAATAAAACCAATTGTAAACCAACAAACAGTTTAGCCTGATTATCTAAAACACTTGATCTTATGGAAAAGCTATGGTAATACAGTAGGTCTGAAGTTCAAAGTCATTGTCGAAGTGAATGTGAATGAATGAAAGACTGAAAGAATGGGGGGTTGGTTGGGGGAGGGTGAGGGAGGGAGAGAGCATGTGTGCATGTTGCCCTGCTCATGCATGCGCATGCATGCGCCATGGATGCGGTTGTTAATAGATCAGGTTTTACATGCACTTTTAAAGCCAATCCAAACTTCTTTGTCAATTATAACAAATAAACACTTGATTTTATGGTAAAACTATGGCAAATACAGTAGGTCAAAGTTGAACTGTATTAAACTGTGATGGCTATTTCCAATGAACAGTGTGGTTAATAATATTGCAATTTGCTTTGATTTACTCTTTCAAATCAAGCCTTGCTTACTGAACATTCAGACCAAAACCATTGGTGGGGCCGTGCTGCTTCAGTGACATGGTGACGTACTACCCAGGAAGCCTGGTCTGAGTTATAGATCCATGAGTTTGAAGGCTTATATGCCAAAATGTGAAAAGTTATTACAGTATCAATCATTTTATCTTTTTATTACATTGATAAATGTTAGAAATACAGTGTTGAAGTTGCAAAGCAGTCCAGGAACCAGGAATGTGCTCTTGCATGTGTCAGATGACAGTGGCAGAAGTTGAGCCAGGATTAATTTATTGCTGCATGCCCCTACAGGTTTTTATTTTATTTACCTGATTGCTCTACATTTGGGGCAGCATTTTTTTCCACATATTGCTGTTGTCTGTCTGAATATGGCCTGACCTGGAGGTTTGTTTAAAATTATCTTACTATATATACCCTCTGACTTTTCAGTATTCCCAAATCCCAGCAATTAACTTGAGTGAAAATCAGAATAAAAAAAAAAAAAGAAACTTTTAAAAGACGACTAGCACTGACCAGATTAACACCTCCTTCACAGGGAGAGCTATTTTGATCTGTGGCTGAAAATAACTAGATAAGAAGGAGAGGGTTTTAATTCACACACAATGCTGCAGGAAAAAATAAACACTGTGCAGGAATGTGGCCGAAAAGCGCCCAATTCCAATGCTGTTTGTCAGAAATGGGCTGACAAACAAAAGCAGGCCACAGGTGTAAAGAACATCTTAAGCTTACATTTACTTCTATAGCCGGCTAAGCTCTGCTGTTAAAACAATGACGACAGGGATTTCACCAAGTCAAGCTATTACTGCGAGCTTTGTTTTGATATGAGTATGGATTTTACGGGAGGGTTTTTGTGTGTCATAAGCTTGAAAACTGTTTAGACACTGCATAATTTTTTTATCCTTTAAAAACAGTCAGGCCAGTGAATGTTATAGTCGACAGTTGTGAAAGAGATGTGAGAAGGTAAAAGGTCAGAGTTCTCGTGTTTATTGCTCCCTCTTTTATCTGACCTTGCTGATGTTATGTCATGGTGTAGCCAAAGAACACACTGCAAAACATATCTGTGTTAAGAAGTTATTTAATTTTGTATTGAGCCTTAAAATCAATTCCTACCACCAGTGCTTTGACTGTCTTTCTGCTATGGCTCAAACCCCTGCTGCATGTTTTTGAAATAGAAAATGATTTGCAAAAATTTAATTACTCACTGTCTTGAGGAATTTTGAAACTTAATTCAAATACTCTCTGCAGTTGCTTTATCACTACTTGTGCTGATAATATTGTCGCATTCACAAGTGCTATTTAAATCAGTATTAAGAGTGGTAGTTATACAACCGGCAACCAACACAAGCACACACATGCTTCCACACAAAGCTAAGCTGAGGCATAAGAGGTCAAAGTCTATTGATAGACCATCAGTGCTGGAATGCAAGGTGTAGAAAAGGCAAATGGCATGTGTAGTGATTTGTGTCCATTCCTCTTGCCTCCCCTTCCAACGGTGCCATGTTCGTGTTGTGGCACATCTTAAAAACTGAACATGTTCAGGGTTTTGTAACTGAGAGTTGAGGAAGCAGGGGGAGGGGAGGGCTGTCTGGCCCTGTGCGGGGTCACAAGGTCAGAGACTAGGCTTAGAGGGAGAGAAGAAAGCGCCCTCCCTCCCATGTCTTCTCTTTTCATTCTTTCAGTCTTTCACTCCACCCCAACCTTAGTCTGAAGTTCAAAGTCATTGTCGAAGTGAATGTGAATGAATGAAAGAATGAAAGAATGGGGGGTTGGTTGGGGGAGGGCGAGGGAGGGAGAGAGAAGGGCAACATGTGTCAAACATGCATGGGCCATGGATGTGTGTATGTGGTTGTTAATAGATCAGTATATTTCAAAGGTTTATTTAAATATTTGCCCATAAAATGTAATATTAACTGTATAATCGCTAAGCTATTTGGTATATAGGGTCATTTCATTTTGAAGCTAACATGCTTCAAGCTGCCATACAGGTTTTACATGCACTTTTAAAGCCCATCCAAACTTCTTTGTCAATTATAACAATTATCATTGTGCTTATAAACAGTTAACAATGTCTTATGAGTGCCACTTCAAGGACAGTGTTATCTATTGGTTATTTTGTCTGGTTTCACTGCGGTACCATGGTAAAACAAAGAGGCCATTAAACCAAGTATAGCCTGATAACCTGCGTTTTTACACTGTGGCTGAACGATGAAAAAAAAGTCATCACTCATCAACTATAAAAGATGATGTTCTGTGTTTTATCATCCTCCCTGACTGCGTTCTAAACCCCTGACCTCATACCGCAGTGACGGCAGAAGGCTGTTAGGGCTATACCGTGCTTGGATCCTCCAGGGTCATGAAGGGTATCTCTCTGATCTCTGACCCTAGAAAGAGGCCTCTCGGCCTGGCTGGCCCAACGGAAAATCCCTGGGGCCTGAGCTGGATAAAAGGATGTCCAGGAAAGACATGGATTATCGGAGTGCATGTGTGAGGGTATGTGTGGGTGTATGTTTGTGTGCGCGTGTGTGTGTGTGTGTGTGATGACATGCCCTGGGGACTCATGCACACACTCTCGCACACACACATGCACAGGGGTTACGGAGGTTAATTGCAGCTACACAGATGAGGAGGTTGGGTCACCTTTGCTGGAAAAGAGTATATGAGAGAGAGACAGAGGAGGGACACTGCATAAACTCAAGATATAGTATAGTGTGTGTGTGTGGGAAAGAGAGATAGAGACACACACGGACGTGGATAAGGGGACATTGTGTGTTAGGTTGTTATGTCTGGAACTGCTGTGTATAAGTTTCTGTGACCCTCCTGCATGTCTAAAAGCTTGTTACCCACGCAACGCTTCCATCCTGTCTTTTAATCTCTTCCACTCCTTTTCCTCCTTTGTGTTCATATATATGTGTGTTTGTGTGTGTGAAAGGTCAAAGATCAATCTGCGGGTTTGCGGCTGGGGTTTCACATGACTGAATACCTTTGTTGCTCGCCAGGGGGGAAGACTAAACGTGTGCGTGTACGGTGAAGTGGGGGTGTACTTGGTATGTTGTGTCTAGTTCAGAGCATACACAGGCAAAGCTCTGGCCCCGCCCCCTCACCCAGGTCCAGGTTTTGATGTCTGCTCAATGCCCTGTGATCATAAAACCTGGAGTGAAACCAGCTTCCAGGAGCTGCTGCGTCACTTGAGAGAATAAAATTAGACTGGCTTTCCAAGTGTCCCACGATGATCCAAGTGCTGTTTGAAAGTGTTGTTCAACCTGATTTCAACAGGAATGAGCATGACAGTGGTCAATTCATTCTTTGTTTTGTTTTTGATTTTGATAAAGCTATTTCTATATGCCAGCAATTCCCAACCCCCAAGGGAGCTCAAAATAAATCTTAGGGGGTCATCAGATGATTAAAGGGATAAAAAAAGAGAAGATTGTTTAAACATTTAAATGGTTCCGGTTGTTTTCTTGTAAACCACAATTTGTAAAATCCTCTAAGCCTCTAAAAACCCTTTGAATTGACAAATCTGACATGAAAAACGGCTCACAACCTGGGCCCCAGTGGAAGGTAAATGTCTACTTAAAACAAACAAACTCTCTGCATTGAAGCTAGCAGGCAGATTATAAACACGTAGCTGCTTTCATGGAGCAGAGGAATAAATTACAGAGGATGGACTTGCGCTGCAACACATAAATATTGGTTAAATAAAAGATGATTAAGTGATTGGCTATTAAAAGCCCGTGAATTTACTGTATATTAGTTTGTTTTAACCGTCCAGTTTATCTAGTTTGCTGCCGCTTTATATTACAGTAAAGCTTCAGTTAATCCATAATTGCTGTAATTAACAGTGTTATGTTAAAGTACTGCTACATGAACTTTCACATTTTTATATTAGCCTATTAGAAAGTGAAAGAAGGGAAGGGAGAGAGGAGACAGAGACACAAAGCAGCAGTCAGAAAAACTGGTAAAGTTGAACTTTGTTATACCTTTTAGATTAGTTACTTTTGTGGTAAATATTCTTCTGTATTCCAAATCTGTAAATTACAAACCAAAACCCTGAACCACAAGTGGTTCATGTTAGTTACAGCGACCTGTGTAATAATAAACCAACGTTAAAAGTAAATTTAACATATCGAAGCAAACAGCAGATTTATGCTAATGTAACCGGCTGCCCAGAAACAAATCACTCCACATTTGCTTTACTGTTACATCATTATCATTACAACTCTGGGTTGGTTTTTATATCTGAAACAAAGCAGAGGTCTCTCCATGACTCAAACACTTTTCCAAAATTGACTCTGTTGTGCTGGGAAGCAGTTGATTTTTTCCTTTTTGTTAGCTGCTAAATTTAGCTAGCTAGAGGTCACAACCAGTAGGCAAGAGGCTTGGGAGTGATTAATTGATAAGTGATTTCATAAAAAAAACTACATATCGCTGAAATCATTCCTCCATATGGTATATTTGTTCAGACGTAAAATACAAATTGTCTCCCAGTTCCCCATGGCACTGTATACAGGTAGGTTAGGCAAGTTGTCATCATTGGTATTTTATATCCTTCAAACTGCTTACGCTGCTAAGAAATGACGGCTTGTGAAACCTTAAATCCACTGACCCCAATGGCAAGTTGACTAAAGTTAGATGTATTGTAACTCTTGGCTGGAATGCTGTTAAAGTTGTGTATTCTTACTTGACTGACTTTTTTTTTCTCCTTAAGCAGCGTGAGAATTGGTCTTTTCAACAAGCTCTATTTTTGACTTACAGGTGGAGGTTGAACCTGATGAGGTGGCTTTTTCTCTTTCTGGGTCATGGAGGAGGAACAAAGGGAGCAAGACAGAGAGAGAGAGAGAGAGAAAGAGAGAGAGAGATGCACATTGTAAAAAAGGTCAATCTCATTAAATCATTTAGACATTCAGAGTTGGGCATGCAACCTAACATATAAAGCTTTGACAGAGCAAACACTGTGGGATTTTGGTGTTATAAATTGGTTGCACAACTTCTATTTAGCAACATCTCATAGAGACAAGCCCTGACTTCAAACTTTTGATGGAAAACTGGCCATTCTGTATCCTTGCAGATGATGTATGTGGCAGAATTAGATGTCAAAACTGTTTTGAACATTGCTTTTTTTAGAGTACTTGCTTGCAATATGTTAATTAAGAATCATACATATTTTAATTTAAACAAGGTTTTAGTTTTTAGTATTGATTTTTTTTACAGGGAGAATGTGCATTCATCAACATTCACAGTAAATGTGCACCTGTCATTCAAAGGCGTAGTTTTCAACAGTTACTGCCCCGGTTAAATTACCTATTAAAACAACAATGTAACATGTAACACGTAAAATCATCAGCAGTCAAAACATAAGGCAGCTGATCAGAGAATAAAGAATGAAAAAGAGCAAGGCAATCGACATGCAGAGTAGGAAATGAACAATACGAGCAATACAAACACAAAACAAAACAAAAACATGAACTAGACAATCAGTGCCAACGGTTAAAACATGTCAGCATGTATGACATTACATTACAGAAGATATGGGTAAAAGTATCAAGATAAAGTTCACCCTGTGGGGCTGATGGGAGAATGCTAGTTGTGTTGCTTGACCCTTCACAGTCTAACACAGACGCCCTGATAGATTATACTTTATTTGTTCCATGCTAAAAGCTGGAACACAGCGGCAATTGACCCTTCGCTAAGCCACACCCCAAATACACAGCTGGCCAATCACAGCACAGTATAGGACACGCTCTAACTAAGGTCCGACACTTCCATGGCTGCGCTCCATTGACTCTAATGCAAAAAGAGTCGTTGTACACTTGTACACTTCTTTCTGGCACATTTATAGATGCAAAGATTATATAGATAAATGCATAATCCAACCAACTCTCAGAGAATTAGTCCCAAAAATACAATATAATAATAATAAAATATTTCATTTAAAAAATCAGGAGTGTCCCTTTAAGATGGACTTTTTTTGCAGTATAAGTGAAAGTGATAGTGAGAGACAGACAGAGAGAACAGGGGTGTACATGTAAGGTATGTTACCTGTCCCATCCCCTCCGGCTGGTTTAGTTCGAAATACTCTCTCACACACACACACGCACACCTACACAAACACAAACCCATGCACACACCTGGCTGTGTGCCACTTGTCTTTTTGTGTTCCTTGAAACTGTAACAGACAAGTAAAGACACTCACTCACACATACACACACACACACACACACACACACCCTGTGCCCCTGAGCACTGGTCATATGATTGACCTGTTCTACTGGCCAATCTGCACCTTTGTACACGCACAAGATCATACACGTAGGGTGCACACACGCACACCTGTTATCAACCACACCCACAGGTAAGCAGAGTGTTGACTGACATTACAGGGAAGCTGAGAGGCTCTATGTAAAGTAAACACACACACACACACACACACACACACACACACACACACACACACACACAGCTACAGCAAACTAGGTAAAGAAGCATTCCCATGTATGTCTTACAGAACACCTCATCTACACAGGGCCAGTACACTCAAATGCATTTATACTTTATTGTTATTCGAGACTTGCTACATGCCTACATGCTGGGACTCGTTATGTTAAGGTTATCAAACTATAGACAGATATGTACACACTCACCAAACACACACTCCCACACCCACTCACACAGTGAAGGGATGTGAACATTTTCTCTTCCTCATTTTCTTCTCCATGCTTTCATCTATTCTTTCTATTCATCTACCCATTCAGTCATTAAAACACAGTAACAAAGTCATGATAGATTGATGACAGCCCAAGCTGATTGTGTTTATTTTCATCTGTGTGTGCGTGTGTGTGTGTGTGTGTGTGTGTGTATGTACTTGAAGCCAGCTCCAGAAAACTAGGCACCATTTCCCTGTAATAACAGTAATCAGTTTGGCCCATTCCAAATAAGACCTAAGTGAGTGCATTGTTATGCTCAATTACTGTTTGTGGTTAGGTCATGCACAAATAAATACATACACGTGTATGTGCTTAATGCCATCTCTACATGTATGCTTTTTGCCTACCCAGCTACACAAGACCTAATGTGCTTGTTTCTATGCACTAAAAGTGAAATAGAAAACATCAATGTAATTGCAAATAATAAAGGTGGGTACCCTATGACCTACAGTGTTTAGTCACCAGAGAGAAAACAACCACCAATAGAAATAAAACTAAACAGAATTTTCCAAAAGCAGGCCACAAGCTTTATCCACATGATAGTAACTTTAGTTTTGCTGCTTGCTATGCTACTAGGGGCAAGTTGGTTTGATGTGAGGGTGTCACTGTGTCTCTGTGTCCCTGTGGCATGCTACTTTCCTGCTGGTGGACACAGGCTTGACTTACCCACAGGCACACAAGTGGATTCTGTATCTTCTTATAAGAGTGGTGGTGACAGTAGCTGTCTGGTTGATAGGCCTTTTCTGGCTCTGACCAGTCCAAAAACAACAAATCAAACAATGCACTTCTTTTCGGGATCATTTGACACTACTCACCATCATTGCCGTTGCTCTCCTGGCTCCCCAGGTAATTCAGTTCTGACCCTCTAATCTCTTTCTGGAGATTCCCCATTTTATCAAACTAGCTTTGTTTTCTTTTCCCCTGTCCCTTCTTATTTGTTGCCAATGTTTGAATTCATAGGTATTTCCAATTTTGCGCACACACAGTGAGCTGCAATAAAAGTTTTTGAGAAAAAGAGAGGTTCCCCAGGCATTCTGTTTTGCACCCTTTTAAAGTTAGGAGACTCACAGGTGACAAATTCTAACAAATAATTGTCACTACATAAGCAGCAAGGGGGTGGGGGGCAGATTTAAACTACCAATTTTAGTCATCTGCAGCTCAAAGGAGAAGAACGCCCCAGTGCTCACCAACTTGGAAAGCAGTTGTTGGCTTTTTGTTATAAATTTGTAGTCTCCAAGTCTGACAAAGCTCCAGCTGCCATCACAGAGTGTAAAAATCATCACAATGCTGCTTTAAAAACACATAAATACGGTACAATCTGCTATGTGGTGAGGATTTCATCTGAAGCCCAGACATGGGTGTAATCAGCCAACAAGTCACTCACACGGAACATTTTCCACTGTTAATGATTCCATTTCCACTAACAGTGATTAAGTGTTGAAAGTGTTAAGTTGTTTCTCCACCCTCCTCCACAAGATCATAAATGTTGTATTGTGTTTATTTTTAATACAGGTGGATTCCAGCAAAAATGACAATGGAAAGCAAAAGCAGGAAAACACTTTTTTTTCTAACCACTGTCGTTGATCAACCTTCAAAAATGCTTATCAGTTGACTTGGTTTTACAAAAGGGGTATCTTTTGCTGTCTTTGCATACTGTATTAAAGACCTGTCTTGCAACCCATAGCACGCAATAAAGCAACACAGAAGCATCAATTCAATACCTGAATTCCTGTCCTGGACATCAATCCGGCAGCCACACATGGATTTTTAAAAGTCTCCAGGATTAATTTTGAGTGATAGAACGGTGAGATGCTGAGACCAAAAAAGTGCTGTGTGTGTGAGCGTGTGTTAGTGTGTGTGGGTATGTTTGCATGTGTGTGTGGTACAGGAGTGGTCTCAGTGTCCTGGGGGCTGGGGAGGTTTGAATGTCAGTTTCTCTAATAACGGGAATCGGTGAAAAGGTCAGCCCCAGTCGCCTGACCACACCGAGGGGAGGGTGTGTGGGTGGGTGTGCGCTTGTGTTTGCAAAAGTACGTGTGTATTTGAGTGCATATCGCAATGTGTATTTGTGTGTTTCATATTCTTATTTGCGTTTGAGTATGAAAAGATGAGTTTGTGTGTGTGTGTGTGTGTGTGTGTGTGTGTGTGTGTGTGTGTGTGTGTGTGTGTGTGGTGGCGAAGGGGGCCTCGGCCAGGCCTGGGGCAGAAATTGATTCTCTGGTGAAGGAGAGGAAATGAGGAGAAAAAGAATGATGGTAGAAGGTCGTTGGGTGTGAGAAGAGCAGGAGGAAAGAAGGAAAGATTAGAAGGGGAGTAGAAGGAGAGGGAGAAGTAAGAGGAAATGTGTGTGAATGAAGAGGCATGTAGTAAAAGAAGGATAGAGCAATGAGGAGGTGTAAGTAGGACTGAGGGAAAAGGAGAAAAAGAAGATAGAATGGGAAGACAATGTGAGGGAGGAGAACCAGATGGAGTAAGGGAGCAGGAAATGCACAGAAGGTAGAGGTGGAATAGATAAATGATCTTGTACGGAAAGGAGAGATATGGTTACTAACATACCAGGCATGTAGCTAGCTGAACTCATTACCCGCTAACAAATGACGTCACAAACAAAATGGATCAAATGTAAAATCAAATCATCACTTTAAAGCTCCAAAGTACATGTCTGTCTTGCTGAAGTGTCACAGTCAAATATTCATCGTTCGCTTTTACTGTCAGCCAATTACCTTCAGCCTGCTAAGGGATGTGCTACATCACCTACAACGTTTTTCAAAATGTTAAAAGGTCGGCCATTGTATTTCTTCTGGTTTGACGGTGTAAGCAACCTGGGGGAGTTAAAAGTTCCGCATTTTTAGATTTCGTATATTAAACATTGACTTTAGGCCACCAAAAAATGAATACATATAGAGTGTAATGTGTGGCGAAGGCTTTGAAACAGAGCAGCGGCGGACTGGGACAAAAATTCAGCCCTGGCACTGTAGCCACGCCAGCCCACCTTACCACGTATCCCCACGAACACACATTCACTACTTAGGCTTTTGCATTTGATTACAGATGGTGAAATAATATAAGCAGTAGGCCTACTGTATATAACAGCAAGTGCGTCACTTTGTGTTGAAAAGAGCTGGTCACATAAGGTCTGAAAATAAGGGTATGATGAAAGACTTTGGTCACGAGAACAAGACGAGAAGATATTTTAACAGTATTTTGATTAAGTATTCGATGATAAAATGTATGAGTGGGGGGTCTGGGGGTCCTCCCTTGGATATTTAAATTGCACTGCATGTTTTCTTATTGTGCCAATAAACAAAGCATTTTCACTTGTGTTTTAACATTTCTTGTTCCAAGCTATTTTTCAGAACATATTTTAACCAATTATGCTTACAAAAAGTGATGGGGACATGTCTGCAGCGACCCTAGTGTAAATGATACCAATGGTAACAAATTTAACATTAAAATTTTATGTATGTGACTGGCTCACAATGTTTTTTAAGAGCACACAACAAATTTGCACATGTAGTAAAAACAATTGGCTGTCCATCTGAGTATGTAGAGTCTGTGTGCTCACTGTCTGTTTGTCTGCTGTTACTGTCTTTCTCTCCTGCAGAGTCAATTACAACCCGAACATTTTTGCATGACTGTTTTCTTCCTACCTCTACCACCCTCCCTGTCTCAGCGAGGCCTACAGTAGCATCCTTCCTCCCAGCACTAGCCTACAAGAAGACCAGGGCTCTCTGGCTGTACCGATTCCAGCAACATCCATGAGCCCATAGAACATTGCAGAAAAATGTTTTCTCACACACTGCTCTCAACATAAAAATATTACTCACTAGCCTACTTAATTCTGCTCTAAATTTCCACACAAGCAGGGAACATACACCTCTGCTGCAAACACAGCGGCTTGCCCTACCTCTTTCTTTTTCTCTTTCCCTGTATTTGTCGGCCCTCTTGACTTTCTCCATCAGCAGTGGGCTGTTTTATGAAGTGGCCGAAATGACACAGCACTCGCGATTTTCACCCGCGATACCGTTTTCACTCGCGGGTGCGCGGAGGAGGCTTCTTAATGAGGAAGTCAATTGAAACCAAAACCAACATTGTACCCAGTTGCACCTGCACCAAAGTGTTCACTGATGCTTTACCTGGTCCATGCTTGTGAAATATCCACCTATCCTGAGTTACAATGTAATGGATGATCATTTCTCTCAGTGTTTCTCTGCAAAATGCTTAAATAGGTCGCCAAATACTTTAGGCGACACTTAACGTACCTCAACGGATGCCCAAGTAAAGCTGATGAGTGGAAAATTTGATGTTTAATATCAATCTGACCGGCCCACTTGAAACAAATAGTCCGGTCCTTCTGGCATATGCCAGAATTGCCAGGTGGCCAACCCACCCCTGAAACAGAGTCATGTTGGGAAATAAAATGTCCATAATTTACTAATAATTTCCTTGGTAGTGTCCTATTGGCAGAATTTGAGGAATATGTCACCAAGCTGTGACAGATAGCATAAATGAAATCAGAAATCATACTTTGCAGTGAGTACAGTCTCAACCTGTTGTGGCTATATGAGGTAGGCGGATAGTGTAATCGAATGCATTCACGGGTGTATTTTTGACCCAATGTTTTTATCGAGCTACTGCAAAATTCTGTTGACCCACATAAGAACTTCTTCTTGGCTCACATACAGTAAATGGCCTGATTCTTGTACTTCCTACACCAGGGCAACAATGACAGTGGTCGGCTCTATAATCTGCAGGAGGCACAAAGGAGGGAAATTGCATTAATATTTGAAATAATGAAGCCGTGTGGTCATTAGGCTGGTCTCCTCTGCTTCCATAGCAATACATTAAGCCAAGACAAGCGCCATGTATTTTACATGGTCCTGTCAGCGCAGAAGATGGATCCTACGGCATAATGATGTCCTCTTAGAAGGTACCGTAGGTATAAAGAAAGAAAGACCAAAAGAAAGAGTGTGGGGGCGAGAGAGAGAGAGACAGAGAGAAGATGGTGTGTGTGTGTGTGTGTGTGTGTGTGTGTTTCAGACACCAGACGGTTGCCTGTCCCCTGGTCACACGACTGACCTGATTTGCCTTCTAAAGCCTCTGAGTTAACCGTCTGAGGGAGCACATGCTTGTATACAAGCTTGTTCTGTATTAAACCCAACCCTTCTACGTGCACATGCACACACACACACACACAGGGTGGTGACCCTAACTCACCTTTCACCTCTGTGGAAATTTTGGCTCAATCCCCCTGTGTGGCACCGTCTGCGCCAGCGATGTGTGTGAGATTCTTGACCAATATTACTGTGTCAAGTGACTGCAGTGAGTGTGTGTGCGTGCGTGCGTGTTTGTGTGTGTGTCTGCGTGACAAAGAAGGCGGATATAGTACAGTGACGTCCACGCAATAATCAGTTAGTAAGTGTCAGGGTTCAATACTCATTACCTTTGGCTAGCTTTCAGGTACAAACCAAGTCAAAACACGCATACCTTTGGTCACATTTTGTATCACCAAGACGGATTTGTGGGGAAATATATTCTTCAGCATAAGCACAGATAAAGCTTTCAAGCATTTTGGGCAGTGGCAGATTGTAAGAATAATTTAGTTTTCATAGGGATTTTTCCCATTCAGTAGTTGTCAGTAGTTGTATTTTAATTTACATTTCACAATGAACTCCCTTCCTTCCTCCCCTTTGCGTCCTAATGTACCCTTGCTCAGGTCTGACAAGGTTATATCAGGCAATGTGCTCAGAGGTGCTATTGATTTCCCCTCCAATCTCTCCTCCCTCCTGCTTGTTTTTAACATGGGCAGGGGATCACACAGACACACAAAATGCCAGACTCTCTTGTCAAAAGTAGTATTCTATCCAAAAGTCATATAGTTGGGTTTATCGTAAGTGCATTTGAAACAAAATATGACAAATTGAATGAGAAAATAAACTTTACGGTGGTAAAAATGGGATTTGAATGAAGAAGGCATGCAATAAATCATGATGGAAACCCATTTGTTATTTAATTTGTCGTGACATTTGTGTTTTTAAGTGTGTGAATATCAATTTCCAATTTTGTCTTGAGGCAGCATCACATATGGCAAACTACAAAACAACAGCAGAGTGTCTATAAAACTATCTTTATTAATTGAGACAAATTAGACCAAATATGGTAACAGTGTAATAAAAAGTGGAGATGCTATCAACAATAAAGTTAAAAACAATATATATATGAGAATGTATATTACTACCCATTGTCTCATTAGAAAATGCATTTCTTTGTCTTCACATTCAGACGTAAAATAATGAATACAACTTAAAATCAAAATATGAAATATTTTTAATTATCTCTAGAGCTAGTTTGAGAAGCAATCCGCTACTGGACAATTTTTTTCTGGTTTGATCGTGGAATAAATCTGCAAACATGACACAAAAATGTGACCTTATCTTATCTCTGCCAATCACTGGTGTATAAAGGTATAGATGTGGATAGTTGATGCACATCCTGTTCTGTATTATAATGCATTGGATGTCTGCATGGATGGATGTGTACTTATTGGTGCATACAGATTGTGCAGTAACACATTTTGGGCTACACATGGGTGGTCCGTGCAGCCCTTAGTGGACATGAGCAGATGACAAAATTTATTTATTTATTTATGCCTAAGGACCTTTTGACATGGATCACAGTCTGCTGTTTCTATACAATCTACAGGCTACATTAGAAATGCTCTTTTTAACCCTTTACAAACCATAGTCACACAATAACACAAACAAACAAAAACACCAAAGCCACACACTAACACAAACAACTAAGATCTGTTTCTGGTTAAACAAAGAGGTCTAAATTTGTAGGGATCCTTTCCATAATGTTGTAAAGAACAACATGACCCTGTCAGTGGCAAAAAGAAGCACTTTAGAGGACGTACTTTGATGGTGTGCAATCACCCTATGGATTGTGTTGCAGCCAGGTCTCGCTTCTGCCAGCTGCAGCGCTCTCCATTTTCAAATATTGTTGTCCCCATTAGACACAAAAACACAGGAACATAGGGTCCAGGTTGAAAAACACTTAAGTTAGCCTTTTATGTCACTAAAATCATCAGCACCAAACCTGAGATCCATTACTTTCACTTTTTTCAATATTAGTATGGTTACCAGCATTGAACAACCCATATTGGTTCAACCCAAAGTGTAGGAACAATATATTTCTGTTTTGCTGATTGAATGCAACCCCGATTTCACCCCTCTATCTAAACTTGGCCTGTTTCCATAAGAAAGGGCTTTGCTAATGTGATTGCTGTGGTCATGGGTCTCCACTGATCTTCTTTTTATAAGGGAAAATGAGGTCTGATTGTTGGAGGCGCGTCTTGTGTTGAGGTCCCACAGCTAGATAGACAGACAGACCGACCGACAGTGGTGAATGAGTGGCGGTGTGCCAAAGCCAATGAGAGGCAGCAGTCGGAGCCAGGGGAGGGGAGACACTCATGTATTATTCATAATAATTCGAATAATCCCCAGACAGTGAAGTGTGATGGTCTGTGTCAGTACATGTGTGTGTTTGTGTGTGTGTGTGTGTGTGTGTGTGTGTGACAGTGATTTAAGGTAAAACATTATATCATATTTATATATATATATATATATAAAATAAACATCAGAGGTCTCTGTCCAGAAGAGTGCAGTCCTAGGAACAGCTAAGATACTGTGCAGAACCCTCAAACTCCCAGGCCTCTGGTAGAGGACCCAAGCTTGAGGATGACACGTACCACCCTGCAAGGGGTGAGAGGGGGATTTTTTAAATATATATATATATTAGATGGACTATATATATATATATTAGATGGACTACTGTTTCTCTGCTTTGTTGCCGTCAACCTGGAACTGTATGTAGTTTATACAGCAGATATCACAACAGTGTATTGCATCATCTGCCTCTTGTATGACAGTATTTAGCTTATTACCATCCTAGGTGCAGCATGGCACTGTATTTTGCAATTCGGATTAGAAATCTACTAACTTTAGGTCTGGTGATATTTAGCTCTTGTAGCCTACCTGAGTTTTAAGGATGGTTGTGGCCTCTGTGAATCCCTGTCATGGAGATTGTTTCACCTTTTGGCTCATGTAAGACATGAACAGGTGTGACTGTACGTTTGATTAACTAACAAAACTAACTAACTAACTAAGTGTTTTTTTGTAGGTTTACCCAATTTGAAAGTTCAAATCTAACTGATCACATATCTATAGGACAAGACTGAAATAAGCCTGATTCCATGCCATCATGTCAAATGATGGCATTATTTTCTCCAACAGCCGGTGGGTGAAACAGTTGCCAAATCAGAGCAGAATGCAAGAATGTGTATGTCATCCTCCTACACCTTGCTTGATACATAACATACATGAAAAGCAGAAAAGTGACAGAAAAGTGACATCAAGTGTCGATGAGGCTTAAATAGTTGTTTAAGAGTTACCATTACCATAGTAACTGCTTCAATGAGAACTGAGGGAGGTATCTCACTATGGTAAGCACCTTCTGGTGTGACGTTTACGGAAGCTCCACTACCAAATTGCCCATGCATTGCAACAGCACACATATCACTGAAAGAAATGCCCCTGAACTGGGTCCATGATGTAGGAATGAACTCGAGGGCTCCCCGGGGGCTGCAATCCACTGCTTTCGAAATCCAAAATGAGAGAGACTTTCCTCCATAAGAAGAAGCCCAAGACGGCTGGTTACTTTTACTTAGTCCTGTCCAAATATGGAAGTGCAATGTGAAGAGAGCCACAGATGCCCAGCTGAATCTCCCTTACCAGGTGAAGCACCATAAATCCTACTAGTTTATGTATGCCACAGCTGTTGATTTGTCTGTACTGATTATCCATTGTCACGTTCTTTCTCATAATTACCGTTCCCAGGGAGACGCACGTGGTGAAGATTTCGAGGTCTCTCCAATGACGGAGATCCTGTAGACATCACAGGGACACCATTCATTCGTCTACAAATACACCCAGCCTAAAGGTCCCACACCCTTAACAACAAAAACAACAACATTTCTCCGTTCAAGTGTGAGTGAGGAAAGCTAGAAAAGAAGCCCAAAAATGCTATATTCTGAGTGGAAAACAGAATACTTTTGCTGTGTGTGACGCTAAAGTCTAAATATGCAAACACCCTAAGATGATCAGGAGAATCAAGGGGCGAGTGACAGCCCAAAAGGCAAAGTCTAATATACGTTGGCTACGCACTGAAAAGTAAACCTGACAAATTTTTCTGAGAGCCATATACATGTGAAAATAAGCATCCTGCAGATCTATTGATGTGAATCAGTGGCCGGGTCGAATAGAGTGGAGCAGGACATTGTGTGTGAGCATCCTTGTTAACAAGATCCGGCCCCTTGTTAACACAGTCTTCCATTATCATAATCAACTAGCAGAGCTCTGGCCTCTGGTCTGCAATCAGCTAAATCAAGGACTCTTTACAGGAGGGAAATAACACAGGACTACGTTTAGTTTCTATGACTACATGTTCATAATTCTGTAACCATTTTACATTATTACATGTAGACATAGTGATTGTTAAGACAGTATGGTACATGGAGCTGCAGTGGTGCTCCCACCATCCCTCTCTACATTTATGTAAAAATGCTAGAAATTAATTAGTAAAATAATGAATGGATTGAGTGGAAGAGTTGTTATCATATTACTGCTGTTAGCATGGATGTTTGATTTTTCACCTTAATCACTAAGCCATCTGCTGCTGTCACTACTGTTGGATCTTAGTTGATACTGTATGTACTGTATATTACCTTGGCAACAGAAATTTCACACCTGTCATGCCAATAACCCTGATTGGAAAAGAGCTGACTTGATTTAAGGACAAGCTGACCTTAGCAACAACAATGATGCCATTCATCAGTACTTGGACCTCTCAGTTTATGTCAACAATACCAACATCATGTGCTTATACCCTTCACCATGATTGTCTAACTTCAGGCTTATTATAGAGCATGTTGACAGGTTCATTTGAAAGTGTGTTGTCCTTTAATTTACACATGGGACTGCAAGGTAATTTTTCATTTCCTGAGCCGGGCCCTGAATGTGTCGTGTGTCCATGTTTAAATGTGTGTATGGAAGTGTAGGTAGGGGTTTACATGTGTGTCTGGTCTGAATACAAGTGGCCTTTAATGAGTTAAGGGGATCCCACTACTGCTTTCCCAGACACACAATGACCTTTCAGCTGAGACAGGGCAAAGGGGAGATGTGTGTGTGTGTGTGTGTGTGTGTGTGTGTGTGGACAAAATGAAGAAGACACAGAATGTGTCTGAATGTGTTTATAATAAATGAAGTTTGACTTACATTTACATTTTAAAACTCAACATTCAACTTATCTCTTTTAGAACAATACCTTGGCTTCTCAGATGTCACTGTAAACAATATTCACGGGTAGTGCCCCTTGAAGGAGGCACTACCAGCCAATCACAGTCTGGAGAAACTCTGCAGGCATCCAATCTAAGTGGATCATCGCAGCCCTCAAGGTTTATTAAAAGAAAAGTTCATTTTTTTTGGTTTTCCTTGCTTGGTTTTCATGAGGATGCATATGGTGGTATATGTTAAAATCCAAATGTATACCAAAAAACATGAAACTAAATATGATGATACACTTGTGGTTGGTGCAGTGACAGATCATGATTGATTACAGCACCTATATATATATATATATATATATATATATATATATATATATATATATATATATAGGTATATACTTCATAGATACAATATACACATTCTAAAAACACTTCAATCCAAAGTAACTCCCAGGATCTGTCAAGAACTTCTCGTCCATGTTGGTTTAAAAATTGAGATCATTCGTTCATGAAATTAGCAACAGCAGTTGAGTCCATTTAGTTGGAGGTCAGGAGCTTTTGATCATGTCACACAATCTTCCTTAGCAGTTGGAGTTTGCCCAGTTACCATGCAACAGATGTTCAAATACCAATTTTTCTGAGCACTTCTGAGGAATTTTCGACCATTTTTGGTTAAAAGCTGAGACTGAAAGCTCACCAAAAGCACTGGGGACTTTTTAGTCCCCGGATCGCTTTTCAAGGAACTAAAGGTTCCTTCAGCCCACTGTTTCCACCGTGGTCTAAAGACCTGTGAAGATTCGGCAAATTAACCAGCTGAGGTAGGCTGTAGGCCTGTACGCCGTACACAGCGATGGACAGGCATCATTATTTAGTAACCACTATCCATGAGCAACATTTATAAATGAACATCAGATTTGATGTATATAATATAATGAAAAACTATAGGCTTTGCTTGACCATCAAAACAGCCTTTTTGTGTGGGCGTATAATGAAGAAACACACGATAAAGTTTGTTACAAATACAATAACAAACTGGATAAAGCTATTGAGTTCATAATAGCTCCAGCACAGAGAAAGAAACACAAAAATAAAATTGTGACAGTTTTTAAAATATTATGTTATAAAACATTTCCAGCTGACAAGAGATGCAGATCAGCTGGCAGCATCACGTCTGTGTCGCCTGAGCGTTGGAGGAACGTGATGTTTAACAAGCTTTATTACCTGCTGTAACCTCCTGACTGATGAAAACTTAAAACAACAACTTCGGACCCAGCGTAAATCCATCAGCTGTTAGCTGTGAACACACCGCTGCACGCTGGCTGCTGTTTCCGAGCAATAAATTAAATGGCGACACACGATCTCAGGCGGATATCGGTGAGACTTTTGTGCTATATAAGTTGTTTTATATGTGATTTATTGGTTTGCAAACAACGGTGGAAAAGAGGAGCAGTAGTAGAAAAACAGCCGACATGCTAGGTTTAATGCCAGTAGCCTCTACTCGCCCATTCAGAAATTCACTGCAAGGCATGCCCCCCAATATGATCCAATAGCTAGTCAGTGGACCTTGTGGCAAAATAGTTTTTTCAACCTCTGTTTCAAAGGTCAAGAATGAACTTAAATGTCATAATAATGTGAAATAATATGACCAAGAATATGGGTCTTTATTTAAACCAAATTTAGCATATAATCTAACCTTACTTAAATTCCATCAATTATGTAAATATATGCTTTAAATATAAGACCCCCAAAACTTCCCTATAGAAAATCTGAGCAACACTGACTGTTCCCACAAATGAGTAATACATCACTTTTTGAGCATAACACTGATGTCACCATGTCATGTCACATCAAAAGTAGCATTCATTTGGAACCAAAACAATAGACAATGCATCGCTGTCCAAGTGTCTCTGCATTCAGTCTGCAAGCCTGCATGCATTTGGCAGGGCGCTCTCTTTCCTTAAAATGAGCTGGGGGAGGGCCAGCTTCCGCACCCTCCCTCCATCTCTCCCTCTCGCTTTCTTTCTCTATGTGAAATGCCGCGAGCATCCACGGTGCTGAACTGTCTCTAATCGATTTGTCTGTGAAGGCGAAGCGTCACACTCAGAGTACCACAATGCAATTCTCTCTCTCTTGGTGACACTGCCCCCCCCCCAAACACCTAAGGGAGCCTGAGTGACACTGAGGGACTCTTCTGCTGGGATAAAGAATGAGAAGACATTTCAATCCACCAATAACAACAAGAGCTGTTACTATTATCACTACTGCTGCAACACTGCTGCTACTAATAATACTAGTGTAAAGCATTTTTTTGCTTCCTTAATGTTTTTTCCAAGTGAAATAATTATGTGAGCAGGGTATATATTTTTGAGGGATTTAATCAGGTTGTACAGGGATTTCATTTGATCTCTCGAAGGCGGACTTAGTGTTCATGGATCTCAAGAGAACCAGGACTGTTTGCCTCCACACACACTTTTTTCATTCATGTTGTTGGATCAGGAGGCGGAGGAGGATAAATAAATTAGAACACAACCATACACTTTAGGAAATGCAAGTTTTTTCAACTGATACCCAAACAGACACCTACGACCATGACATCACTATGCTACTGTAGCAATTACATTTATCCAATCAAATCCCATTTCTTTCTATATCAGAAAGAAGAAAAGAAGAGAACAGTTATACTCATGCCATTGTATTAACATCACAAATAAAGTGTAGATTAAAATAAATAGTAATGGAGCTTTTTGAACGGTGATATTAACACAAAGATTCAAAGCATAACACACATTTTATTTTATTGTACTTTAGCCAAACACATTAATTTACATCTTAAACGAGTATGTCCTTTGGCTTTGGTGTGTGCGTCTGTGGGTGTTGCAAGGGGTCAATGAGTAATTACAACGCCCCTGTACCAGCTCTTTAACAAAGTGTTACCTCAACACACTGGTGCTAATCTATGTTGGTACCACGCTGAGCTACACAAAGCCAACAGTGACCTGCTGTGTACAGCCTGACCTAGCATCTGTATACTTCTGTTTGTGGCCACCCGCTGCGTGTGCATGTGTGTGTTAGTGCGTGGGTGAGGGCGTGTGGGTGTTTGCATGGAAATGTGTGTGTGTCTCAAGCACACACCTGATGGGTAGGATCTCCTGTTTCATAGCAAGGTCACAGACAGATGGAACAGGCATGCACACACAGACATATATTGTTGAACCATGGATTCAAATACAGAAAAAGGCAAAACTCTGTCTTGACCAGGGGCAGATGGCAACAAAAATACAGTGTAGTTTACTCATTCTTTGACACAAACTCATACATGCACACAAAACGTTTCACACATGTATGTCACATTTACTCCATTCATGGAGCAGTTTAACAGGGCTCAAATGGATACGTGGTGGAGCAGCTGATCAAAACCCATAGTAAATTGGGGATCATCACAAAGGGAATGGTGGTTCTGTAGTTTGAGGACATGAAGGAAATCCACAGGTCAAGGTCAGAGTCCTTTTGCCAGGGGAATGGTAAACACTGCAGTTCCTTCATGAAAATATAAAATAATTAGTTTATTATTATTAATTAATAATTAATTGTATATTTTCTCATTTTTTAATGTCGCCTGTCTCTTCTCTCCTAATTGACCCGTTGCTAAGCCACGCCCCCCTAAGTTACTGTTACTAAGTCGGACCTGTCGGATTTATCACAGCGCTGCTACTGTCTATAACTGCACTCCCTGGAGAAATATTGTCTATTTTTTGGAAAAATTAAAAAAGCGATCTCAGAAAGGAGACAGAAAGGTTTGCATTATACATTTGAATGTTGTATTCAGGCTGTCAAACTGAAGTGAAACAAATAAAGACAGAAGCTAAAGCCTACCGATCACAGAGTAAAAGGGAACCACCACATCACTTGACGATTGAGCTATATTAAGGATTAACACTTTTTGTATGAAGCTGGGTAAGTCTCTATTCACTATTACAATCATTAAAAATCAATCACAGTAGGTTTATGTAATGTTACATTCCGTAGTAAGTTAGCTAGCGTTAGCTAACTTACATTACATCAGACACAATAGACAACTTACATTTTTGTTTGGATTTGTTTTAGGTTTTGGAAAGGGAATAAATCTTACTACTCCTTTCAACCTCTCTGGGTAGCGACTATCATTATTAGAAGTGTCCCAGGAACAGTGTTTGACCATCTCTTGGAAAAATACAAAAAAAAAGCTAGAAAACAATGCCTTTTGCATTCGAGTCAATGGAGCGCAGCCATAAAAGTGTAAGACCTGAGTTAGAGCAAGTCCTATAATGCGCTGTGATTGGCCAGCTGCGGATTTGGGGCGTGGCTTAGCGAAGGGTCAATTCTGACTGTAACGGTATACACATAAACCACATTTCTAACCCAGTTTTGCAACATATCCTGTGTTTACTCCCATCAAATTCCAGTTAGCAAACTTGAAAACTGCATTTTGCAAACTGCAGTTTTCTATTCATAGTACTACACATTTTCCAGAACAGCATCTAATGAGACATCTAACTTGAATTCTCGGCATAATTTTCTTCTCCAAAATAATGATTTCAGTCAAGAACGAGGGGCCTCAGAATGCTTCAATCAACGTGCTTGTCAGACTAACCCCAGATCTATCTGACGTGTAGAGGTAGCTGCCAATTTTTGTAACTTTTAAAAACAGAAAATCAGACCGTAACATCCACTCAACGCAGCGATTGGCCGTGTGTGGAAGTCTCTGTCTCTGCTTCTGTCCCTTTTTGAGTGTCCAGCACCTGCAATGCCTTTGAGAAGAGACTTATCCAAAGTGTGCATCATTATCCCCATTTGTAGGATTCTTTGGGTCGAGAATACAAAGACACTCAAGGGGGGCAGTGTGATGCAGCTGGTTGGAGGCTATGACAGAAGGCTTTTCACCCTCCCTTTAAGTTTCACCATTGGGCACAGGAAAACACTTTTATTGTCAGATGGTACTATATTATTTACCTTACAAACTTGGTCGTTTTGATCATACTGAACCATTTAATCTGTCATTACATGAGCTCTCACCTCCTGACCTCCTCACATCACATTAAAACTCAACAAGTAAATGATTTAGATGTGACATTTAGATGTAGATTCCACAAAAACTGTATAAACAAATTTTATTGCTCGTAAATGGCCAAATTTAAGATTCACAAACCAGTTATTGTTATTTTCTAAAACCCAAATTTGTCCAACACTAACCTTTGTGTCCTGCAGACTGCTCCTTAAAGGAATCATTTTTCATGAGCTGGCCATAAAGAAATTGTGTACTTTAAAACTGTTTTTAAACTGTTTTAGCTAGTTGTTAGCTTGCTTAGAGTGCAAATTAAATGCATGTTAGAAATGTTTACTGCTGAAAGGTTGCAAAAGGGCAAGAGTGATACTGCGAGACACTGAGACAGACACTGGAGAAACTGGGAACCATATAAGTGGCAGGGAGAGACGGTTCGAAAAACCTGGAAAAAGGGGGATGAGGTGAAAGAAGAGAAAGAGACGGAGAGCCTTTAATTGCTTGGAGGGAGCATGACAATTGAGAGGAGAGGAGAGGGAGGAAAATCTCCAGCAGTATTGATCAGTCCGGCTCTTCCATTTCAGTCATCTCCAACCCCCTCCTGCGTCTCCCCCTTCACCCAATTTGCACCCGTAATTTAGATTGGAGTGTGTTTGTGTTTGTGTGTGTGTGCATATGTGTGTACGTTGAGGTCATTTTGCAGAGTGTTTGTCCTTCACTGTGTGCCTACATCTCTTTTGTATTCATTTACTTGTTAATGTGCCTGTCTATCACGTGTCAATGTGGAGGAACCTGAGGTATTGCCAGAAATAGTCAACAGTGTGGACAATAACTGTGTTTGTGTGTGTATCTCTGTGTATTGACGGGATTTTTATTAGATGTTAGGAGTGAAATTTGTCTATTTGATGAACTATATTAAAAGTATTGTGTGTGAAATCACAGGTTTGCGTGTATTTTGGGTTGCTGGCATATGTGTGGAAGTATGTATTTGTTCATGTGTGTGTTAGCTGAATGTGTGTTTAGCAGGTGACGGGCATGGTGGTGGTGGCGGTGGGGGCTATCCTTCCTCATCGATCTCCTCTCTCCCTTTGGAGTGACCCTGCACCTCCTCCTGCGCCTCGGCCTGGGCCTAATGAGACACTCTTCATCATGGGACCAACACACAGACACAAAAAGTAAATACAAAAAAAAGCATTTATGCGTCCATGCGCAAACAGAAATAATCTATCTTCAAATTCTTATAAATGATTGTATAGAAGCTGCAGACAAACAGATTCACTGTCTCGGCAGGAGGTGGTGGGGTGTCACCATCAAGGCTATGACCTTACACCCCTGTCTCAATCCCAGACTGAATCAATTCCTAACCAGACAGACCCCCCACCCCCCCATCGCCAAACACAATGACCACAATGAGTCCTGCTGGTTCGGCAAACAATAGGAGGGACCACCAGAACCTTAAAAGTGTGTAATTGTGTGTTTGATTGTGTTAGCTTGTGACAGATTAAGAAAAAGTGAAAGGCAGCATGTCTGTTAGTGAAACACTTCAACCCACCAGTCTACTCTTATTGTAATATTATTCAATCAAGTTTATTTAAAGTGCAAAATGAATTTGGTGACGTTGGCCTAACCCTAACTCTCTGGTTTAAAGCTATCTGGAGCAACACTGTCCAGACATTTGTTTTGTAGGGATTTTCATGCTCCCCAGAGGAGGATTTTTAATGATTATGACCTTTCACCTGGCATCACTGATCCACAATTGTCACAATTGTCCCCATGCCAACACGTTTGTCCATAACAAGAATAATAAACTAACAGTTGAGTTTCTATGAAATTTGCTCTATGTGTTTGCTGACCCCCGTGATCTTTTTCGCCAGCACTATCATCACGCGTTCACCACTTATGCACCTGACCACATTATATGTGGTCAGGTGCATAAGTGGTGAACGCAACACGTGCGAGGGCCTATGTTCCCAAGAGGATGAAGCCTTTCCCTTTGGGACACATCATGAGCTTTATTTAGGTGCATCTTTCATGTAAAAGTATCAACTTATCTCATCTATATTAAAATATCTCATAGTCTAATTTGAGGAATGATATGAAATTTGTGGAGCACGGCCATGCTCCCAGGAGGATACATTCTTTTCTCTGGTGTCACACCACCCTCAGAACGTTGATTGTAGAACTAATAATTGCTAAGGGTCACAGAAGCTCAACATCTTGAATAACTCTGTTTTTCTTCCAATTTTGTGTGGTGTAATGCACATACAGCCTGCAGGGGCCACTGTCAGGACTGTACAGTTCTTGTTGAGTCTGGTATAATTAGCCACGCTTGCAACATGGCTCTAGGGATGGTAGTGTCAGTTGGCTGGTCAGTTGAACCACCACTTTGGTCTCACCAATTACTTGTGGGATTACCATTATATTCAGTAAAGACATTCATGTTGCCCTCAGGATGAATTCTGATAACTTTGGTGATCCCTTAAGTCAAAATAAAAGACAAGTTGACTGCAACAGAGGATTGTGAAAATGGTCCACATTCAACGAGATTGTGTTTGTTTAAAAGAGAGACAAAAGTGATGAGGAGGACATCTGTGATTATACAGTTTTCTTGTTAGAATTGTTTCTAATGAATTAATGCATTGTAAAATTGAAACTTCTCATATAATTGGGGACTGTCTGGAAACCCTTAAGGTCCTGGAAACCATTCAATTAAACCAGTTTGAAGTGGCCTATAGCACTGGTTGTCAGTCAAGCATTTCAGTCACAAAAGTTTGAAGATAAAGGATTAAAGGTTGTTTATTTGTAGTTAGAGTTATGTTTGACCTGTTAAAGCCATCCATATCTGCATCTATGAATTGGTTTATATCAGGTATACTATAACATTTCTTTTAACCACTGTAATACTTTTTGTTTTACTGCAAGCCCACAATAAAGTGAAAACAAACAAAACATTGGAAGATGATCTCTACAGATGCATGGTTGCTTGACTGAAAACATCATATATTTAATAAACTCATGAAGTGTTGACAGTCTGCAGGAGTCTACTTCTTTAATCAGATGTCTGATCAGACAAATAATTCCAGTATGGTGTGGGAGGATATTATATAACATTGCTTAACATTCACCCTGCCTTGAAAAGGTGCTCACATACATAAAATAATTTAATCTGTCTTATTTCTAGAAAGTCTCCTGAGAGTTTAAGTGTCCCATGATGATCTAAATGCTTTATCAAAGACCTTTCAACTGTGGGCAGAGAAACATATCTGAGGGCAACAATACTTTTTACATTTTTAGGGCCTGAGCACGAGGTCCCTATTGAAACAGAAGGGATTGTTTTTATTTTCTTTTTTCTGCAAAGTAACCTCAATTTTGGGGGCCTAAACATACTAGAAAACTCACAAAACTTTGCACATAATTCAGACACGGCGAATAATTTCGTATTTTATGGGTTTCGCGCATGGGCGTGGCAAAATAGCTCACTAGCACCCCTACAGAGCAGCCCCCAGACAAAGTTTCACCTACGTGTATAAACTTTCTGTGGCACATGTATCATGTCCAGACAAAAAAGCCTCCTGGAGCCATTGCCTAAACCCAACAGGAAGTCGCCCCAGAAGGTCATTTTTGGCGATTTACACACTTTGCACTTTAACGAACTCATCCTAGGGATTTAGTCCGATCAACTTCAAATTTTCGCTGTGCACTCTAAAGCCATTGACGATTAAAAATTATTCAAACAGTTATTACCAGTCGACCAGTTTGCTGTCAAAAATCGATGATTCGCCATGAAACAGGAAGTTGTTATAACTTCAGTGTGCATGCTCAGATCTGCACCAAACTGTACATGTAGGATAAGAGTAGAGATAAGAGATATGAACACATCCATATAATAACAAAACACATTGTCATAGTGCCTCCTGCTGGCAACAACTTCCATGTACTACTCCCAACATATTTGCCTCACCTACTTCAAAACAGTCTCAAAAGAGCCTTAAGACTTTGATGATGCTATGTTGTGAATCTTGTGAGTTTTCGGATAACGGCGTGTCCTTGGTGTGGCTTCAAAGTTTGATGCTTTGCCATGACTCAGGAAGTTGTAATTTTGCTGTACATGCTCATATCTCTACCAAATTTCGTGCATTTGATAAGGGTCACGCCCTCAACACATCTACAGGTCAAAATTCACTCAACCTCATAGTGCCACCTGCTGGAATCAGGAAGTGTCCCTTCAAAGATGCAGCCCCTGCGCACTGAATCACCAAGATGCACAAAACTTTTGTGGTACATGTATCATCCCAAAACGCACAAAAAAGCCTCTTGGAGCCATACCTGAAATTCGACAGGAAGTCAGACATTTTGATTTGAATATGCAATTACAGCCCATTAATGGCCTTTTACAAGGTCCGTACTTTAACAAACTCCTCCAAGGGAAATATTCGGATTGACTTAAATTTTATACTGTGCATTCTAAAGGCATTGACGATGAAAAGTTGTGCTATCTGTGAGTTTTCGTCGATGGGTGTGTCGGTGGCGTGAAGTCAAAGATCAATGGTTTGCCATTAAACAGGAAGTTGTTATAACTTTAGTGTACACGCTCCGATCTGTACCAAACTTTACATGGTCGTTAACAGTCTGAACATGTCTACATGAAAATATTCACTCAACGTCATAACGTCTGGTAAAAGGAAGTAAGCTGTTTCTGACAAAATGTGGCCGCCTCACACTTCGACGCGCAACACGTGAGAGGGCCTGCCCAGCGCTGCGTTTTTTTTCCATGGATGACAATGTTACCCTTTTGGTGCACCACCTCGGTCCAGTCTGAAATATCTCAACAATCATTAAAAATGCTAAAATTATCCTTGTGTTCTTTTTTTCTCAGTGTTTTTTTTTTTTTGTCTATACGAGTCTTATTGCTATTAGTACTTAAACAACGCTACCCAAGCAGTACAACATAAAGGTCCCAGAGGATATTGTGTCATGGTGTTATGTTTTGGACCATTACACAGTATATTGCAGACAGGATTCACATGGTTTACTGATAAGGAACTTCGTAAAAGTGAAGAGGAAAGAATTTTTGAGCTGAGTGTATGTTGGGCTGCTTGCTCCTGCCATAGTTGAACAACTATGGTATGATGATAAGCACAACAAAATTCACAAGTTTTTATAACTTGTGGAGAATTTTAAGTCATTCCAAGTACGGCTGAACGATTTCACCTAAAATCAAAATCACAATTAATTGAACATTTTACCTCGATTACGATTTCTCTTTCCCAGAGAAATAATCTTTTGCTCAGAATAGTCTTTTCTTTAACTCTTGAGAAAACACTAAGATCTCAATAGTATGTCTTTTTGAGATCACTCCAATCTGAATTGTTGCTCCTAAAACCCCTTAGGAGAAAAGGATGAGATGAAGAGAGACTGAGGTTTTGAGACTTAGGTAAGACAAATGGATACCGAATTGAGATTACAATAGGATAAATGGAAGTACCAGATTAGATCTCATCATTGTATCTTTTTGAGTTCATTAATGTCTTGCTTATTGCTCCTAAAAAGGGACCTCTGGGGAGATGTTCGGGAGCTTGATTGTATCACATTACGGTCTATGCTTGGTAAACGATGCTGGAGGTTTTCCCTGAGCTGGATTTGAACCCCGCTCCTGTGGGGTGCGTAATAATGAAATACTTATTGTCTTTAAATAGAGTACAATTTTCCTTTACTTAAAAAAGGAGAAATACCATATCCACATTTAAAGTCCTCATAATTCTACTCAAGTAAAAGGTATGAAAGTATTCCATAGTGAATGTACTTAAGTATCAAAAGTACAAGTGCTTATGCTGTATGACAGATACATGTTGTATCTCAGTTCTTGCGTGCATTCGGTCCTTAATGAATTCATCTCTAAACATCATGTCAAAGTATTGGCTGTGCCAGTTATGCTGGCTGTGACTACCTTAACAAATTGGAAAACATGCCATTTGAAAGTGCATTATTTTCCATGTCAAATTTTATTTTATTTTTCTCAGTTACTTGTAACAGATAATTAACAATAAATACAATAAGGACTTGAAATCAAGGTAAAAGTACAAACCCCCATAAAAAGAAAATACTCAACCTCAACATTTGACGTAAGTAAAGTACTTGAGTAAAATAACCCTTAAGTGGGGTCACTAAGACTAAACTGAGAAATATCTTGGAGCTTTTTTTCTGATCCACATTCTGGAGGCTGAAATTACACTTATTTAAGATACTGTAGAGATCTCATCTTTTGATCAGAGTAAGACAGAGATGAGTTTTCGCTCCTGAGGCCAATATGAGAAAACAGAGACATATTTGAGAAGAATCATGAGATCCTAGGAGTCATAGCTGAGTTTTCTTTGAGCTCTTTCTCTGATCTCATGGTCTAGTGTTCAGGAGACTTAAATTAGACTTATTTAAGACATAAATGAGATTTTATATGGTTGTTTTCCTGAGATGAATTTGAGAAGTGGGATAAAAGGCCTTTGGTCTCACCTTGGTGACAACTATGAGATCTCATCTTGGATTTTTCTTTCCTATGGGTTAGACTACTATAAATATGCTCAATTATTAATTATTATTAACTGAACTATTATTATTAACTGAATAATGACCACTGCTACTAAAATTTCACTCAATTGTTAATGTTAAGACCCAGGACTAGGTGGAGAGAATATATCTCCACACTGGCCTGGGCACTCCTTGGGATCCCCCAGTCAGAGCTGATTAATGTGGCTCGGGAAAGAGAAGTTTGGGGTCCCCTGCTGGAGCTATCCGGATAAGCGGATGAAGATGGATGGATGGATGGAACTGTGCAGGTTGTTACTACGGTCTAACTTATACTAAACAACAATCCCATTTATAATACTCCCATCCAATGTAAGATATACAAATAGTTATTGAAAAGCTGTCAGCTGTCAGTCATTGTAACGTTATCATATAACCATACCATATAACCTGATAAAAAATATTACTGTAATGTTGCAGTGGGAGTTTACCTGACTTTCCAGCATTTTGTGTTGTGCTGTCTCCAGTGTTGGTCTCTATTTTAACTTTAGTTCGAGCACACTCATATGCTTCGGAAGGTAGTGGTTGGAATCTAAAAAACCTCACGAGGCCTCTGAAACACACATGGCCCCTTTAAATAGATATAACTAAAGGGGTGTTTCACATCTTTCATCTTACATGTTTCACAAGCTGTTTATAGATACTCAGTCTAATTCTATTTTTGGAATATCTGTGAATGCTTCACCATGTGAATTAAATCTGCAAGAAAAGTGTCTGTTAGCTGTGTGTTGATTTCAGGCTAAACTGAATAGATTCAGCTTAGTCAAAAATGAGTAAAAGTGAAAACCAAATGAAATCAACAAAGCATGTTAAACTAATTGTATCAGATGAGCAAATGCATGAACAATGCAGCAGTGACTGCATCAGGACTAAATTTCCATACTATACATCAGAGTAACTTTGCTTTTTCCGCTGCGGTTTTGTGAGTCGAGGACTACAAAGAGTGATTTATTCTAACAGAAAAAAAACATTCCATATTGAGCACCTTTCAGCAGCCTCTTTAAAACACTTTGGCCCTGTTAAACCATGCAGTACCTGACCGCCCTGCTCAAACTGTTTATTTGACTTGCTGCTGAGAGCACTGTGTGTGTGCGTGCGTGTGTGTGTGTGTGTGTGTGTGTGTGTGTGTGTGCGTGTGTGTGTGTGTGTGCGTGCGTGTGTGTAGGCATAATGTGTGTGGATGTGTGCATGAATACTGGCTTGCATTTGTGTGCGTGTTTATACAGTACATGTGCATTCAAGCTTGTGCAGTCATTCTGATGTGTGTGTGTGTGTGTGTGTGTGTTCACAGTGGCGTTGGGCCTTGCTTCCTTCCTTCCTGTTCAAGGGGACCTGGTCTCTTTACCCACCAACGCTTCTCTCCTGTGGGATGGCAGTTTCAGTGTGTGTGTGTGTGTGTATGCGCTTGACACTTGGCTGAGCAGGGTGGTCCATAAGGACTAGTCGATTGGTCTAGTTCCTGATTCTCAGAAACATACAAACACACAAACACACACACCTGCTCCACCGGGCTAAGCGCCCCAAATATGACCCAAACCATGTGACACACACTGGCTGACCCACTCTTTCTTTCACACCTGTCCTTTCTTTCTTTCTTTCTTTCTTTCTTTCTTTCTTTCTGTTTTCCTTCTTTGTCAGTTTACCAGAAGTCTTTTTTTCTCACCCCTTCTCAATTACTAAATGATGAAGTTACTTCCCTCTCTCATGCACTGACAATAACAAAACAATGAACACACACACCCACTCTCCCTCTCTATCTGTGTCTGTCTCCCTCTTTCTCGGACACACACACACAGTCTCAGTTGTGCATTGGGTTTGTGTAGGAGCACAGGGATGGTTTCAATATTGCATCATTGGGATGCGGCGCGGCTGTGTTTGGGGTCAGAGCGCTATCATGTTGCCAATCAGCAAGGCAGCTCAGAGCCCTCATCAGCTTTTGATTGCATTTAGAATGGCTAATTAAATAAAATATGACATTATGTAAATGTCTGTGTCTCTGCCATATGGCCCCAGGCGTTGCCCCCCCACCCCCGCCCTGCCTGCCTCCCTCCAGCACACCAGGGGCAACCAAGTCCGCTGTGTGTGTGTGTGTGTCTGTCCACATTATGTGTGAAAGTGGAGGAGAGTGAACAAAGTGATAAATAAACTAAGTTTCCTTAAGACTGCTTATCAAGATGGTGTCTCACAAGCTTACCTTCAGTTTTCTTTTTCATTTTTTCAGTGTTTCATTTCAATTCAAACTATATATACTGCTGTATAGTGTCACAAGAGGAAGTTAACTGTACACCATTTAAATACTTTTCTTGGCTTAAATGAATGTTAAATCACAAATTCCTTGCGTCATGTTGCATCGTGTTGGGAGTAATCTGTAATATTACATCCGTTACAATCTCAGTAACACGTGTTACAATGTATTTTAACCCGAAATTAAGTGGTGTTTGGCTTTTTTTAATAATTCACCAACACAGAGAAATATTTCAGCACCAAAAAAACATATACATGAGTAAAAGAGTAACGTTATTTCCTGTTGCGGGAATCTGATGGTCGAGATTGTAGGCAGGGTGCAAACTATGGTAGCTCTCCTGATGGATCATGTGTAACTAGATTTCTATATGCTACGTGTTTGTGCTTTAATGAATTACTTTCTTATTCACAGAGGCTGCTGTCAGTTCATCCTGACAGATCCTGTCAGAGTGTCGGGAGATTCAAATAATCAATGACGTTATGCTGCTATACCTCGTGCATAAATGCGCACAGCGTCTTTCTTAATGGGGAGACGATTCATCCTATTTCACCCATACCCGCCTCCCCCGCTATTGATCAGAAGGTTAATTTATAAGACCCACCTGATCCTTGGATACAACTCTGCACATCACTAAAGCCCACCTATGTAGAGACCGTAATAGTAATCTATGTATTACATTTTGGAAGCAACTTGCCCAACACTGGTTTTGGATATACAAACAAACACAGAGTTGGCTTTCATGCTATTGGACAGGTAAACTAACATTACTGCAAATCACGTGAATATATAGTGATTTTGTGTTTTAGTTGGCTCAAGTTAGATAACGTTAGCTTTCCGGCTATTGCCGATCAGTTGCTTATTTTATCTATTGCAAAGTACTATAGTGTGATCCATATTACTATCCTGTGTGCTGGTGTTATGTCAAAGTGTTGTTTTGAAGTTGTTTGCTTTGTAGCAATTAATATAGGTGAATTGTCCTTTTACCGATACTCAGGTAAACAGCTTGTTTGGCACCCCGCAATTTCCGATGTCACAAAGGTGTTGGGAAAGAGGTTTTTTAGACATTATTTGACCATCCAACTAGAACTTTGGAATGAAGCATGCCAATACTTACTACTGTACTACTCCCACTGTTATTACAGATGCTTTCAGACAGCATAAAAAAGCGTTGTTATTTGACGCTAGAGGTACCTTTCAGCGTCCATATGAAACTCCGCAGTTTGCTATGCCGCAGCAAGACAAAGGAGGCTAACCCTACCTGCTAGCCTCACAACTTAGCCTGAGCTGCACAGCTGTAGGGTTAGGGTTAGGGTAGGGGGCTTCGGGGGGCTGTCAACACCTTCAACACGAACGTAGGGGCGTCTCAGATAGACACACCCAGTGGCGTCTTATACACACGCTGAAGGGTACCTTTTGCGTCAAATACCTACGCCTTGTCACTTTTTCTGAAAGTACTGGTATTTCACGGCCTGAGATGAGTACAGCCTGACTGAAAATGGTGGCCAGTGAAGTTTTTCTAGCATGGACAAAATTTCATCCACCTCCATTGAATTAGGCTTGTGGCAGGATGTTCAGATGCAGGTGTTTGTACTGTGAGATGGAAACAATTTGTGTGAAAAGACATAATTAAGGTTGAGTAAGCAAATGTTTCAATGAAATTTGGTGTACAACCAGGCTCCGAGGGGGAAATATTTTTTTGGTGCAGACCAGGCATTTTATTTAAGGATTCCATTAAGAGATAAGTGTTTTTCGTTGTATTCCTCTGTTTTATCATTAAGCTTTGAAAATGTATCTGATTTTCCCTTATGATCCTTTGTAACCAAAGTGAAAGTTGTGATTTAACTTTCACTTTGGTTATTTTCCTTTTGATCATCACCTGCAGGGCTCATCTCTTTTCACTTTCCACTGCATTGTTCAGTGTTGCACGGAAACCCCTAATTTCTTTGCTCTAGCATGACCACCACCAACAATAAGTGAGACCCATTTATTCCTGCAGTTGTGACTAACACAAGTGAAGTGCGGCTAACCCTTTGAGTCAAGACACCGTCTTCAGTGCTTTAGCTTTCTTATTGTGTGAAGATGGCCATTTGCTTGATGGTTTGCAGGTTTTCTACCACTGACTTTGCCCGGAAATGGTGTGCATATACAGTACGTCTATGAATGTGTGTATTTGAGTGTGTGTCTGGGGGGTTGCTGCCTGTCTCAGTGATAAGGCGTATGGAGCAGGCCCAGTGTTACCAGGGCAGTCACACATACAGATAAGAGCAGATAACATTCACTGGAAGAACTGCTGCAGGCTCGACACAGCACTGTACATAAAACACAATACCGTGTGTGTGTGTGTGTGTGTGTGTGTGTGTGTGTTTTATAGCAGTTGTATTTGTGTGTGTTTGTGTAGACATATAGGGCGATAAACTGTGTACATCTGTGTGTCTGGGAGCAATCTTTTGCATATGGGTTTGTGAGCGTGCCTCCCTACAGAAGATTATGAGGGGTTATTATTGTAAAAAAAAAAGTTTTAAAGAAATCCTTTGTGTTTGCAGTTCACTCTGCAACACTGTGCTACAGTTTCAATAAGACAGCCCTCCACAGCTGTTAAGGGGGCTTTACCCCATGAATCGCTTAGTTAATGTGTGTTTTTCTTTTATTGCTTAACTGAGCACTATGGTCTTTTCCCACACCACCGTGTTACCTTTTCACATTGGTTTAGAGCTTCCCAGTAAAAAGCTTCTACTAGTGATGGCAGAGCAGCTCTTTTGGATAGTTGGGGGTTTAGAACCTTGCTCAAGGGCACTATGTAAGGACTGCAGAATTTATTAATTCTCTCAGTCACCCTAGGGATTACAATCCTTAACTGGCCTTGATTCAGAAAAAAAAAGTATTTTAACTGAAAATTTATTTTTAATAATTGCTGGACTGTTTGAGAAATTGTGCAAGGGGGAATAAGGTTGCTGTCACTGGGAGCTGACGTTATGTAGCATGATCAATGCAGATTTTGATGAACATGTGTGTGTGTGTGTGTGTGTGTTATGATAAAAAGAATTACACTTTTCAGAGAAGGGTGTCTGTAGCGCTTCTTGGTCCTCACAGAGCGTGTTTATGACTCAGAGATAAACTTTGCCCCAGGAGCTGCTGTTGTCCCATGACCTTTGCAGGACTCAAGGTCGCTAATGGAAAACTAAATGACAATTTATGACATGAGGCCTGCAAGAACTCACCAAGCATGAACAAAAATAATTGATAGCCAAAGTATGACAATCTAAGCCATGTAAGTAAGTTACAACTTGCTTGCCCAGGTCAGACTTTACACCCCCTCCCCAGAGAACACCTTGGGATGTCTGGTTTCCATCAATGTGGAACACAGGACACAAAAAACAGAGAAATGACTTTGCAATGCAAAATTGAAATGTACATTCATTGATAAGTCATGTGTCATTAACTATTTGAAAAGAATTTGAAGGTTTAAGTTAACAAGTTAATTTGGATGCAGGGGAAACAAACCCTGAAATAACAAGCACTGAATCGGTAGAAATGAAGTGTGTGTGATACTTCTGCAAAGTATGGCTCTCCATTCTGCGTAATAACTATTTCTCAGGAGCATGTTTGATAATTTGAGACATATAGTTTCATCAGTGTAGGTTCTTGCTTTCAACTCTAATGGCATCTTTCAAAGAACATTCCAAACGGATTTCTTGTTTTAACCTTAACAATAATTAATGTAGTGTGTTAAGACTTTGAATAGCTAACAATACAGGAAACGTGAGTATGTATTTACACAACAAATGAACTAATCATAACTTACAATAAAATGTTGAATACTAAGTCTCATATCCGCTCGGAGCGTGTGTTTGTGTGTTTGGGGGGGGGGGATGTTGCTGCTCTTTGCATGCCTCTCAGAGACAACACTGGCATTCCTGTAGCCTAATGCCAGGAACACTAACTTGCCTGGGCTGTGTTAGGTGAGGGATTCCCCAAAAAAAGTAAACATTAACCTACCGCAGTCGAGCGGCGGTAGGGACCTGGCGGTTTTTAATGGTAGAAATGCAGCAGCGGATGCTTTAACGTTAAAAGGATCGGATATGCCCAACACTTGCAGTTTGTGTTCATGTCTTTATTTTTCTAAAGTTGAAAGGTGATCCACATAAAATTTGACTGCTTTCGCGGCGTCTCTACAGGGGAGTTGGTCTGTTGTTTTGCCCTCCTGGTCACCGCGCATGTCATGTGACTGAAAACTATGAATACATACACTGAACAAAATTATAAATGCAACACTTTTGTTTTGCCCCCATTCATCATGAGCTGAACTCAAAGATCTTTCAAGAAGACTTTCTCTATGTACACAAAAGGCCTATTTCTCTCAAATATCGTTCACAAATCTGTGTTAGTGAGCACTTCTCCTTTGCCGAGATAATCCATCTACCTCACAGGTGTGGCATATCAAGATGCTGATCAGACAGCATGGATATTGCACAGGTGTACCTTAGGCTGGCCACAATAAAAGGCCACTCGAAAATGTTCTTTCATTCTTTACTAAGAAATTGAAATGAAAAGAATACCATAATTAAGACAAGATAGAGTGAAAGTGGGATTGGAGTTTTTACAGAAGATTACAAAAGGAAGCTTCTTGTCCAGTCTCTTCACTTCAAGACCGTCCACCATCAGTGCAGACCTTTAAAAAAAGAACAGCAACCTTGTGCCTCCAAAGCTCTTTCCAAGGTTTTTGCCGTGCATTAGGAGCAGTTTGGGGTTCAGTATTGTCCTTAATTGCAAAACAGATCATGTCTTTATTTTATAACTCAGCAGTAAGTGTTGCGGTGGCAGCCCGGCTGATGGTGAGTGCCCTGTTTTTCTTTTCCTCCTTCGCATCCTGGTTTCTCCTGTGTCTCCTCCTCTCTCCCTCTGTGTGCTCTCTCCCTCTCCGCTCCGGAGCCCGGCTGGCTATCCACACCTGCGTCTCATCAACCTCCATCTCCGACCGCCGCACCTGCCAGCTATCAGCCTCATCTCGACCAGTATTTCTACCCCGGCTCCCCACTCCATCCTCGCTTGATCGTCGTAGCTCCAGACTTGGTGCCACAGCCACATTCAAGCTATTAATGAACTTATTCACGTCGTACCTTTTCGTCTCCTATCACCCTGAACTAACCCTGTCTGTCTGTTTCCTCCCGCCAGGTCCACTCACCTCTGCGGCTCGCCTACCTGCCTTCCCCTCTCACCTGAACCTCTCCTCTGTCAATTGTAGGCCACATTCCGTTTTCCAAAGGATATTAGACATAGGCCTACCAAACACATATCAGATCTGCAACAACAGGCTTCTATTATTGCCTGTAATCACGCAAATGTCATGCCTGGTTACCCCATAAACAGCAAATATACTTATTTGGCCACAATTGTGATTATTCCGTTAAAATAAAACGGGAAAGTATCACAAAGACTTACCTTTGCTGTTACCACAGACATAAAGGGATGTTTATTTTCACATTAGGTCTGTTTGATACAGATAAAAGCAGCTGCAGATGTAAAGAGACTGGGTCCAGCTTTAACATGCTGCGCACGCTCCCGCGGACGGCAATCACTTTTCAGCGGACAATCACTTTTCAGCACGACACCTATCTGCTGTCCAGTCTTTCTGGCCACGTAAAATCTGATTTCAGGTCTGTTAACACCTTATACAGTCTACGATTAACACACAGTTAAAAATGGGGACATTTCCGGGGACTGCTCCAGGCGGGGACAGGCCACCAACACTGGGTGACCCTATAGATGCTTTGCGGTTGTTGGAAGTCACCTTTAACAGGTATGGGTGGAGTAATGGAAACTAATTTAATCTAACGGCTAAAATATTTCTAAGGATTTGAATGTTATGATCATAAACCGGATTGTCTAATTTCTATATTGCACTGTCCTAAAGCAATACATATCAGCTTAGATATAGAGAAGCTTCTGTATGTAAAAAACTTTTTCTCTTTCTCTCTGGTTGCCTTTGCTCCACCTCTCTTTCTTTTTTCCACTTTTTATTTTTCTATATTTTCATGAACCAAAGTGCCTCTCTCTCTCTCTGCTCTCTGTCCGTGCACCATAACCAGACCGCAGAAGGGGCTGCTGCAGAGCGAGAGAGGTTGTGGTTGGCACACATACGCCCAGAGGGGCCCCGGACTGTCAGCTCAGTAGCCCCACATCTGCAGCCTCCCGCTGGGCCAGCAGTCTCCCTCCAGCCCTCCTCCTCCACCACCATCACCGCTCCCCAGAGAGCACTGAGCATACATACCACACACGCAGACACACACACACATGCGGACACACACACACACACACACACATACACAGGAAAATGTGCACAATTTAACACCTCACAAACACACCAACACATAAGCATAGACATACATTCTGTCCAAACACATGCATGCACATATTTGCACACACATAGAAACCTCTATGTAAATTCACAATATGCACACAAACAGACGTGCGTGCATCACACACACAAACCCAAACGCCCACTCACGCACACAATTTACAGGCACACACATTAAACTCTAAAACATTATGCTAATCTACAGCCGGCGGCAGAGGATGGCACTCTGCTCGGCCCCATGCCAAAGACCCTTTCATTTTTACAAGATTAACCACAAGGAAGGACACAGAGAGAAAGAGAGACAGATTCTGCTATGAGAGAAGTTGACTGGACAGCAACACCTACTTTCTCACTCTGATGCTTCATAGCACTTTGAAACATCCACTAATATAAATACATATGACAACACCATGAGACATTAGAGTTAAACATCCAGGCGGGACTTTGTGTCCTGCATCAGTAGACATATCTGCCTTTAGCAAAGAATAATACAAAGCTGTATTTAGCTTGTGTTTTGGGCTTGACTGAAATGGATTTTTGAAGGCCATAACCAAAATATGCCAGTGCAGTCATTTAATACCCAGGAGGATAATACTTTAGTACTCTGCTTTATTGTGATCTTCCTGTGGGTTCGATTGATCTAATGTTCTTTTTTGCCTTTCACAGTTACTCAAAAGAGAACTTCTGTGAATCCTTTTTTATTGTGTAAACCATCTCTCATAATCCTCTAAGTTTGAGTTTTCAAAAGATCCCTGAAGGTTAATATATCTATTTAGGAATTTCTTTGGACTGAACCTGCTGAAATTTCTTCACAGCTTCAGCAGCTCATGCTTTTTATCCTCTGGAACAGCATGTTGAACATTGTGGCACACAGAATTCTACAGTGAACCATTAAAAACTTCTTTCTAGGAAAGGCCTACCCAACAACATACTTATGTGCCAAGTCCATACTACATACTGACTTAATGCATGTTTTGACAGTCACGTGTTCACATTGGTGTGTGACAACAAAAAGTACACTCTGCATACACACACACACTGACAGAAAATGTACATGCACATACATGTTTTCACAATTCAACACTTCTCTCACACACACTTCCACATACATATCTTGTATACTAGCTGCAACAGCAGAATGTATTATTAAAAAACAGTATAGTAGTAGTAGTAGAAGCAACAGTATAGTATAGCAGTGGGACACGTGTCAAAACAGCAAATACAAAATATTTCTTTTTCCATTTATTCATCCTGGGTCTAGGCATCAGTATATGTTCAATGAATTGCTTGTGGTGGAACTATTCAGAGCCTTTACTTAAGTAAAATAATAATACCACAGTATATTTAAATCAAACAGTTCAGTAGACACCCTCCTCTCACACATCTCAGGTGTATGAATTGGAGGAGGGCTGCATCCAACAATTTTTGCATCTCTCCAAATCCGACAATTCACACCTTCTTTACAGATTGAATGACTCGGTGTAGGAGGGAAGGGCAGGGTTTGAACTTTTCGCTGAAGCTTTTTTCCATTCTTCATTCTTTGTATGAACTAGTTAGTTTCAAGCATTCTAAAGTGTAGGGCTGTCCCCGACTAAGGATTTACATAGTCGAATCAGAATCAAGTCCTGCCTATAGTCGACTGATAGTCGAATCATGTGTGTTTTTGTGCGCGGCGATTGCGAGCGGGAAGCTGCAGAGCTGCAGTCTGTATTCATTCAACTTACACTGTAACTTAAGAGCTAAACCGAGGCTTTTCTCTCTCTCTCTCTCTCGCCTGTCATTCACCGGTCTTGTGCAGAATTTTACGTGCATTACTGCTGATGACAACTGCATGCATGTCGCGTTCCTCTATCTATTTCAAGTAGCCGGCTATTTAAAATCTATAAAATATTCTTTATGCGGTTCATCAATGGTGATAAATTATCTGAAGGTCTCGCGAGGGTCGGACAACTCGGCACAACACCGTGAAGCTGGTGATCCGTCTCTTCAGCAAGGGTTCCTCCACTGCCACTGCACACATACACGCTACTCTTACACATGCGCACTGACGAACCAGGGTTAGGATTACAATTTAGGATTTATTCACGCACTTCAAAAACATTTATTGAAAGTTTTATTCTTTAAACATGTTTATTTACAGCATTAAACATTGAAATGTATATTGTAATAGGCTGTATATTAACTTAGTTCTGACGTTGAGCACCCCCATATCGCCAAAATGGCGTGATCCTTGTTTCGCTGCAAAGCTTCGACTGTGAGATGGACAGTCGAATCAGGTTCCGCCCATCGAAGCATCGAATCTTCGATGATCAGCCCTACTAAAGTGGTAAATTATCTGCTCACAGTGGATTTGGATTCCAACTCAGAACTTCTATTACTTGATATCAGTGCAGTTTTGACACCATAGATCATAATAAACTCCTAGACTGACTAGAAAATAAATTTGGCATCTCTGGCCTGGCCCTTGCATGGTTAAAGTACTACCTATTTGAAAAGAAAACAGTCTGTGTCCTCAAAATAATACTGCTGTAATCTATGGAGTACTTCAGGGCTCTATCCTTGGCACTCTGCTTTTCTCTTTTTGTATTGCACCTCTTAGTCAAATGATATGCAGTCTCAGCATTAATTTCCACTGTTACACTGATGATACTCAGCTATGTCCCTGTAAAGGCACATAGCTGTCCAAATTATTACATTAGAGACTTGCAAGTCAGCTGTAATAAACTTTATGTCATGTAATTTCCTGCTCCTAAATTCTGATAAAACTGAGATGCTAATCATTTGCCCTACTCGACAGACACCAGTTCGATTAAATAACAGTAACTCTTGACAACTGTGTGATTTCTTAAAGTTTGACAGCCAAGAATCTTGGTTTTATGTGTGATTCTACTCTCTCTTTTGATCAGCACATTAAAAAAATTCCCAAGACCGCCTTTATGGACCTATGTTACATAGCTGAAATAAGTTATTTTATGCCCTTGGCTGATGCAAAGATCTAATTCACACTTTTGTTTCATCTAGACTTGATTATTGTAACATCTTGTAGTCAGGCCTGGTCAGTACCAAAAAGCTTCAAATGGTTCAGAATTCTACTAAACTAAAAGTAAAACATTTTATCATATCACACAAATTGTAGCTTCCCCTCAGTGACTTTAAGATGCTTCTAATGACTTACAAAACTGTAACTTGGCAAGCCCCTTCATACCTATCTGTCCTTAAACCTTTTATCCCATCCCATGCTCTCCAATCTCAGAGTACAGGGCCCCTGTCTCTCCCCAGTTAAGAAGTCAGCTGGCTGCAAGGTCTTTTCTTATCGTGCCCCCTTCTTTTGTAATAACCTCTCTGTTGACATTAGACAGTCTGACTGTTGTGGCCTTTAAATCCTAAATTAAAACACTTCTTTTCATCTTTTAACCTTCCGTTAGCTGCTTATTTTTGAATACCTTTATCCTTCTAGCGGGTCGGTCTCAGTCTCAATGAATCTATTAAGTGTAGTACTTAAAATCCATGTTTGTCCTGCCAACAGGAATACTGAACTGGTGTTACTTATCCAAATTGAGGGTGTAAGGACAGAGGGTGTCATATGCTGGAAAGAATGTAAAGCCCCTTGAGGAAAATTTGTGATTTGTGATATTGCGCTATATAAAATAAAACAGGTTCTTTGCGATTTTTTTAAAATTCCCACACTCTAGATTTTATGTTCATAAACGAGACATGGATGCGTGAGGGTAATGTATCGCCCCTGATGGAACTTTGTCCCCATGACATCAGCGTTTTCAGCACCCAGAGACTTTCTAGAAGAGGAGGTGGGATTGCCTCACTTTTTAAGGACATTTTTAAATGCAAACAGATTTTAAACTGTGATCCTTATTCTAGTGGTGAATTACAGCTTTTTACTATAAATAAACCTGTGGTTTTTGATTGCTGCGATCTATCGTCCACCTAAGTACAATGATAACTTTATTTCTGAGTTTGCTGACTTCTTATCTAGATTTATTTTGCAGTAAGAGAGGATTTTAATTGTTGGTGATGTTAATATCTATATTTGTTTGATGATTTCTATCCCTAATTCATTTAGTATGGGGGAAATGGTTATTTATTTATTTATTTTAATAAATACAACAAAAAAGTTCAACAGGCCAAGAAACACAAGTGGTCAGACAGGTTGTAAACAAACCACCATGTATTTGAAGATAAACAAAAAATAAGCACACCTTAGATTTTGGTTATAAGCCCTCTTTGTGGAAAACTAAAGTAAATCTGGCAGGACAGGGGTGAACCAGAAAGTTGGTCAGAAATAGATAATTATAAAGGACAGAGCAAGTAATGATTTTAATGTTTGTCTGTTTTTCTCTTCCAAATAAGTTTGGCAAAGCTGGGGTGTTTTTAGTAATGTCACTGTATCCTCAGAAAGTAAAAAGAGGTCATGCTACGCTTTTTTGGCTTTTTCCCTCTCCTTAATTGTGTTATATATCTTTTTTGTGCATGGAATAGGTTTGCAAAGTGAAAAGGCCACCCCGAAGGGAGCTCCCATCTCCCACAGAAACCACTGCTCCTGAACTGCCTGCTGGTTTGTAATCCAGCCTTTACTTCTGTAACCTATCTGCGTCACTGGGTAACACTGGTTGAGAAACACACTGAGCTGCAGCACACACAGCGACAAGACATCCGCCTCCCCTAAACCCCACCGTCCGTACCAAATGTTAGATACCCTTCAGGCAGTCAATGGATATAAAGTTGTTACTGTGATGTAGAGACAGTGCACATTTAAAATGTTACGTATGAAAGATCAATGTGTTACAGATTAATAACTCACCACTCTGAAACTGTTCCAGTCTAGGTTGCGAAGCTGGTTCGGGAACATGTCCAGCTGAACTGAAGCCGTGGTTACGGCTTGTCAGGACCCGCCCTACCCTGCCTCTGATTGGATAGTAGTCCATTACTAGGTACTGTGCATGTGCAACTCCCAACAAAAATCAAATAGAAGTGAGATGCTTCACTCCGTACCTAAAATGGAGCCTTCAACACACAGTGTGAGTAAGAGGAGCTGCACCATAGACTGTATATAAGAAATGGACGTAGTCATAGTGACGTCACTCGTTGGTTTGTGGACTGCTGTTTTGAAGCCTCGAGTTTGGCCGATAGGGCGCCGTCATGTTGAGTTTTTGCAACCAGGAAGTGCCCGGAAGTGACGATACGGCGGAGCTAACTAGCTTGCTTAGATAGGTGCAACTGTAACTCACGTTAACTGTCATTTTAACAGGGCTGATAACTTTGTCTAGTGAACAACAAAACTTAAAACTAAATGTACTCACCAGAGAAAGTGAACAGCCAACTCCTAATAAGCTTTTTCAACGGTGCTGGTTAAATTTACACAGTGCCGAGGGTACGAGTCGGCTCTAGCCTGATTGACAGGTCGCCATGGTAACCTGTCAATCATAGATAATCCCGCCCTGAAACATACTCTGCTTTGTGGTCTATTTTAAAATAAACGGGACCATAATTTACTAAATGAACATCATTTTGTATTGAAGAAGACTTGAAACTAGTGACTGAGACCATAAACTCATCAGGAAAGTGTTTACTGGGGTAATTATTCAGCTGAGAAGTAGGGTCATTTTCCCATTATTTCTAATGGAGCCGGACTTCTTTTTGGAACCAGAAGAGTCGCCCCCTACTGGATTTTCAATAGAATGCATGTTTCAGGGACTTCCGCATCAGCTTCATATTGTAGACCGGAAGCTTCCCGCTTGGGTCCTGCCCATACACCCTGCTGACTCAGTCGCGAGCAGGGCTCAGCTGTCAATCATGACGTGAAACCCCCTTTTTATAGCATCAAACAGCTAATTAAAACCAAAATGCAGAACAAGGAACACTTGAACGTACATGATAAGAACTACCTAAAAATGGCGGGGTTTATGACCTGTACTGCAGCCAATCACCAGGAGGCAATCAAGATGTTCTGGCTTCGCGTTTGGGGAGATTTCCATCTTTATATACAGTCACTGGCATAACTATCAACTCAATAATTTTTCCCGGGATTCTCCCGTATTTTACCATTTTCTCCTGCTGTCCTCTCGTTTAAATATTTTCCCGTAAATCTCCTGTATTTTTAATCCTTCCAAAAATAAAAATAAAAAGACACCAGCTAGCTGTGTTTGATATGTTTGACAGTAGTATAACAGGTGGCAAAAATGTCACTTATTTTCACATCCCAATGTGGACAGGTATGGTAGCCACTAGCTTGTAGTGGCTCATGTTAGCTAATGTTAGCAAATTTTAGATAGATATTCCTGTGAAACGAACATTACTGAGCTGGTTTACACTATGTATAGGCACTCATCATTATTCCGTAATCTTCACGATCTCACTTAAATAGCACAGTTGTCGATGTGAGCAGATAACATCGGCGACACTGTGACAGAATATAGTTAGCATTGTTCAGAAACATAACAGTTTTTCTACTTTTGTTGTAATCAGAAGACTGCAGAATAATAATCTTACAGTCACAATCCTTTGCTGCAATCAGACTACACTGATCCTGTTTGATGTTTTAAAGCAGCAGAGCACTGCTGTGAATTTTTATCGATCTATTGCTATAACCCTCTTACATTAAAATATTTTTATGTTGATATACTGGAAAACAGAAATCTGATTAAAGTAATCCAGTTACATGCTGAGTAATCTATTACTTCTTCCCCTGCTGCTGCCCTCCCACGCTAGACCAGACTGGCTGAGTCAGCTCTGCTGCTCTATCACGATTCAGCCTGACACACTTTCCCTCCCTCATACCCCCCCCCCCCCCCCCCCCCCCCCCCCCCCCCCCCCCCCCCCCCCCCCCCCCCTGCTTTCCTTCATGAATCTCTTCATTCACTCTGAGCTGTGTTCAAAACTTCCTCACCTCTCAGCTTGTGCTGTCAGTCTCTTTCTGTTTTGTCTGATTGCAATCGCTCCCTCTCTATCTCCTTGGAATAAGATATAAGCCACCTCCCGCTTCCACCTCTGCCTTGCTTTTCTCCTCTATTTCCCCGCTCTCCCTCCCTCCCTGCTGGCTGCCTTCAGGGTAGCAGAAGGGAAGTGAATGGCTTCAGCCCTCCCAGCTGGTCCCATCACCCAGCAACCTAGAGCAAAACAAAAGAACACACACACAAGGCAGGCAATGGGCACACACAGACGGGTTCACTAGCAAAAGAGTATATGCATGTTCTTAGACACATGCAGACAGATCCAGATGAATGCACGCGTGCACACACATACACACACACACACACACCAGTAGCCCCCCCGACTAACATTGATAAACACAGCCAGCCATCCAGCCGTCTACTGCACACTCCCACCCATCATCCCTTCCTCCAGCCCCCCACACATCATCCCCCATATCCCCACCCCAGCACCCTCTCCAGACACCCAGTCCTTTGTCCACATTCTGCACCAAAAAAAAAACAGATGAACATGTGTTGGCCCAAAAAAGAAGTCAACACAAAGTGGAGAGTTTGTGTTTCACACACACACACACACACACACACACGCCACATACATACAGAAAAACTGCAACTGTGCATTGAAATAGAGCTTGATTGTTATTTTAAATTTGCCTGTAGCAAATCCCAGCTCAGGAAACCTGCATGGTGTGTACTTAAACGTCCCCCTGAGATCATCTATTATATGTCATCAGTGTGTGATGGTCAGAGCTTCACAGGGGTTATTTTGTGATGAGGTCCTCTGACTACTGTAACTATTTACTTTCCCAATAACTGCCTCTTCTGTCATGTTTTCCAAAGTTTTGAAATACTGGCTAGTGATAATGACATAGTGGTCTGATGTGTATCACAATAAATGCACCTTAGCTGAAAGCAGGTAGGATACAACCGACACAGTGTATTGTATATTAAATGACCAGGGCTGGATTAACACACTAGGGGGCTCTGGGGCAAAAGGGTGCTGTAGGCCCATATTGACCATTCCACACTGTGTGCATTACGCATGTATTAAGCATACAGCATACAGTAGCGGTAGACCGGCAACTCCTGTGTCCTGCGGGACAAAATTACTTTTTGTTGTTGTTGTTGTTTGACGTACTTGACTGTGCGCAATTGTCTGGAAGGATTATGTCGAAGCCCAGTATCCAAGTTGAAAAATATTACCCTTCAAAACTAGATTAATATTAAGTAATAATGCTGGTGTCGCTTTAAGGCCCCATTTCATTTGAGTTTTTAATGTGCTTTAGTGGTGCTGTAGACGAAAAACAGTAGGAGAATCGACTAGGAAGAGGTCAAAAGTCATCAACCAGGAGTCAGTGGACACCTGGAGACAGATCTATTAGGACTTTTACATCGAACCTCAGAGACCATCTTTGAACAAGAAATTCCCATACACACACCTGTTTGACAGACGTTCCACACTTATGGGCTTGACATAGTCCAAAAGTGGAGGCAGAGAGGGGACCCGGTTCTGTATACTCTGCAACACAGTGAAGTTTGTGTGTACGGTTGTGCAGTCATACATTTTGGGCTGCCCTCAGACATTGGTACATAACAAAAGTTTACAGAACCTTGCAGACCCTGGCAGTCACGTAGATGCTGAGAGTATAATCTGGGCTTTGGTCACATAACGACATTTGAGCTGAGCCAATCCCGTTTGCTGAATGAAGACTGTGAGATGTGCTCAAAAGCTCTGAAAAGTAGTTATTTTATAAACGTAAAAGTTTGTTTTTGACCTTGGAAACAGTAGCTTGTTATGTGAGATTGATCAGTTGTCATCGCGTGGCCTAAATATAGAACTTTTAATCGCGTGATAACTGTGTCCTCCATGTGAATTTGTACATTAAATTATCAACAGATGTTACAGGGCCACATCTATAGTTTGACCATACATGGATGTCAATACACTTTGATATATTCTTACTGATTCTATATTTCGTTCCTATATCCTATTTGTTGTAATGTCCAAGGCATAAACACACAACCACAAATAACCACAGCAGCTGATTTTAGGAGACAGATCTAGTGAGACTAAAATGGAGCAGCTTATTGTGCAACTGAATAAAATTCATATTTATAAAATCAGAGGGAAAGCAGTGAAAGCAGGGCAATGACTGGAGGGGGGAAAAACAAACTAGACTTCTTCTTCGTTCTACTTCGGCACAGTGATTTGGAGCCAAACTAAACCTGTGAGGAAAAACGGTTTTTTCCCAAGCCTTCGCAGTCCAAACTGCTCAAACAAACAAACAGAGTAAAAGTGAATTGGAGTGAGGTTTTTTTGGACAACAACACAATGTGGAAAACCTGAGAATCTGAGCTGCTTCTGCAGACTTCGGGGATCATAAGAGTAAATAGGATGGAAAATTGGGGTAAAATGATCTAAAGTGAATCCAGTCCAGACTCATCTGGTCCAATCCTGTCTAAACACGCTACTCAAACATCAGTCAACTTCCAGACTAGACCAGTCTTGCCTAGTCCAGTCCACGTGAGCTCAGTCTAGTCCAGAGTGGTCTGGTCTGGTTCACTTTAAAGCAAAACCAATGTTGTCTGTTCCAGTTCAACCCAGTCCAAAAAAGTATGTCCCAGTCTTGTCTTAACCAAATCCCACAGAGGCAGCCCAGTCTGGCCCTACAAACTGTCCCAGCACCAGTCCAGTAAACACAAACAAACACAATACAACCCACAACAAACACACCTGGCACAACACACACACACACACACAGTCCTTATACGGCAGTGGGATGTGTTTGCTGTCTTCCATATTAATTATTTAACAGTAAAGTCCGCTATGGAACAAGCCTGCCAAGAGTCATGAGAACTGGCCGCAGCTATACACACACACACACACACACACACACACGTACATAGAGTGTATCTTATAGACTGAATTTGTGTTTTTATCTTTACTTTATCTTGTGGCTTGTACAGCCCAGTCTGCAAGATTCACTTACTTTTCTCCTCCCCGAGTAATTAATAAGCACTAAAATCAAAGTGCAAACCTACAACAATTAACTGTCCGTGTGGTAGACGTTGCAATGCAACACAAAGCAGAATGAAGCCACTTTCCATAAAGGGAACAGAAATCTCGTACATTTGAACTGTTTCATCTGTGTACTATATGTGCATGCATGACACACTGTGTGCAACATGGAATGGTGTGTGAATTTGCCGTTCCCACGCACACACTACTTGCTTCCACACAAAGCCCAAATTATGGTGTTACACACATCATCATTCAGTCAGAGACCCAAACAGTAATCTCCCCAAATGCTACTCTGCGCCATTGACACAGATATCAGCCACTTGAATGGCCGCCAAGCTGACACAGCACTGTATAACAAAGTATATAATCATTAGGCCATAATCATACAGTGGCTGCAGGCCAAATAACCCAAATATCAGGACTGCCCTGTTAACCCATTCAACATTTGCCATGGCTCATTGATGCAGTACTGTGTTAGTGACAGTACACTGAAATACTGTACAGGCTAGTGGGAGTACAGACTGTACTTGGATTATGTTTAGAGTGCTGTGGACTGCCGCTCCCACCAAAGCTGTAGGTTTTAGAAGTGGTGAGACACAATGAAGTGGGGAAAAAACAGAATCTATGTGGATACTATTTCCTTAAATATATTTACATCATTCTCTTAAGTAACTACTTAAATAATGTTGTATATGTATCTCGAGTAAAAAACATCCACATTACTTTGATTATTTGAGTGTTCAGTGCTAATTTGCAAATGTTAGCATGCCAACATGCTTAACTAAGATGATGAGCAAGCACTACACCTGCTAAATATCAGCAGAGTAACATTGTCACGGTAAGCATGTTAGCATGCTGACGTTAGCATTCAGCTGAGAATGCCACGGTGTCTAAGTACAGCCTCACAGAGCCGCTGCTGGGGCTGTGGACGCTCAGTCTTCTTGATGAGTGACATACTCCTTTCTCCTGTCTAGATCTTCCTGACATCTGAAAACTGGGAGTGGCGTCAACATACAGCTGTTGTTGGACTCAAGAAACACACCGGTATTTATGCAGCATGATGACTCTAATGTTTAACAATGAACTGCTCAGTGAGTCTACAACATGATTGTTAAGCATTGAATGGCATATTCTCACTGTCGCATGCACACTTGCAGAGTGGGAGAAAGAGTGTGTGGGAGGGGGTATTCCAACAGAGTGCATGATGTAACATTGACTACTATACAGGTAGTGGAGCAATGAGTCACTGTGACCTTGGAAACAGTAGTTTGACCGAAATAAAGAACTCGTTGTTATCATGGGACCTTAGCAGGGAACAACTCCAGCCACTGAGGAGAAGACAATGAGAGATCTATCTATCTATCTATCTATCTATCTGAATGCAGGCTTATCTATTATTCATACTTTGTTCTTTTGGCTCTCGTTAAGAGGCCTGGTCTGCAAACGCTGCGCTTCTGACATTCGATCCCCCTGTTCATGTGTGTGTGTGTGTGTGTGTGTGTGTGTGTGTATTCTGCATGTAGAGTATATGTGCCTCAGATCTATACTTGTTTAGTCTTGTCTCCTCGGGATCTCTGAATGCAGCACAGTCATTAGATAGTGAGTGCATCATAAATATACTGTATCACTGTGGAAAACATCATGTATATTGTTATATATTGTTGTAATGCATGTCAGCTCTGCCCTAGGACCTAAAAGGAAGAATGTTGGAACTTTTCCAAGGTCAAGAATGAACTTCCACTCCTAATCGTCTTTTGAATACAAAATATGCTGTAATGTAGCACAATTTTACATTACATTACTGCATGTTTTGTTTTAACATGAAGTTATTATTTTGACTTCCAGTGAATAGCTATTCCAGTGTGCCTTCCCAACCATTTCCTGACTGTTACAAGATCTCAAAAGATAAGAAAGACTGGCATTCATGTAATCATGCAGAGGAGCACTTTTAAATATTAATGTGTGAAAATGTCATGTGTTCCCCTCAGTTTTTCCTCATAAGTTAGTTAATGCTTTAAGTAACGTTGGATGAGGTGATACACACAAACACACACATACACACACACACATAGTAAGCACTATGTGAGATAGAGAGAAGCGAGAATAGGTGCTGCTTGTGTGAATAATAAAAAGGAGGTCAGTGCCTGAAGGGGTGGGGCGATGGTGAACACTCTGCTCAAAGTAAAGGCACTGAGAACATAGAACTGCCACACACACACATACTCATATACACACCAGATCACCTATTGTGACGGTGGTGGAAGTAATAGGGCAAACTAAATTTGCATGTCACATCTTTGAAAACTTCGCCTCCCTGTAAATAAGCATCACTGATAAGATAGAAACGCTACTGGAAATCCTTCAGTACATCCATTTCTGACGTATGACATGAATGGTCAGAAATGCAACATTCTACTTATAGAAGCAATACACACAGCATTTGATGAAAGAGTTGCCACAGCATTTATTTGGTCAAGTTTTCTGTTATGTTCCTACTGATCAATTAACATCTTGTGGTTTTTGACTGGCTGTCTATAGAGAGCATATGTCCCTCCCCTTCCGGTGGACCACCATGGGACCTTATTTCGGAAAAATATTGTACGGTAGTCAGTGGCAGGAGACAACAAATATTTTGATTCCATTTGAATTGTACCTTGAATTACACATATGATCCTTGTCAATTTAAAAGATACATTTTAAATTAAAGAAGGTCGTAGTTTGATGTAAAACTGTTGAGATATAAGACTGTGAAAATACGTAATTACAAAGACCACAAACCCAAAATTTGCATATGTGACATCAGAACTTTTTCTGTCAATGACTGAAGCTAACGTCATTGAAGCTAACATCAAAACACTTACATGAGAAGATGATGTGATAAAAGAGCCAGGAGTCGTTGGTTAAACACATCAGGTGAGATATATTTCTGCGTGGAACACAGATACATTATCTAGCTAGTGGCAAGAAAGCAACGAACGTTAGCTAGCTTTACCGCGCTAACATGTTGGTGACATGTTGGTGGTATATTGTGCGAGATGAGAGATGTAGTTCATTGAGCGATTTCACACAAAACGGCATTTAACTTTACTGTTTTACAACAAAATGCGACTTTCTTTACTTGCAAACTTCTGTTTTAAATTGACCAACATCATATGTGTAATTCAGGGTTCAATTCTAATGGGATAAAAAGATAAGTTGTCTCTCGCCATTGACTACCGTACATAATCTTTCCAAAATACGGTCCCATGAGCCGGAAGCGGAAGTGAGTGACAAAGGCTCTCTATTTCTGGATGAAGAAGCACACAAGGTTTACAGTTTTCCCTATAAAATGAAAACAAAACAGAGACTCTATTGGTTATCGTTAACCCCTCCCACTGAACAGTGATTGTCCAATCCAATCTTAGCAAACGTAAGAAGGCACTTGGCCTGTCAAGATGTACAGATTTCTCCACATGTTGCAGCAGTGTGCAAGGGGCTGCAGTGAGAGAGATACTATGCATTTAAAAAGTTTGGAGGGTGTTGTCAGTTTGCCTTTCCAAAAACCAAAAACAAAGGAGCAAAAGTTTAAGGCATCAATTAAACAGTGCGTTTAGCTACTGTAATGTAAGCTGTAATTGTTAGCATGTCCAGCTAATTAGCTTAATACCAACAATACAAATGTAACATTACTTCCAATGCCCGGAATTAGCATATCATTAACTAATTACATTTGTTTTTGGGGTCACAGGTCACATTTTAAAAAGCCTTGTTGAGGACTAGCGCGTCCACCAAGTAGTAATTCCCCACTGTGTGGAAGCTATGACCGTTAGCCTAATGTTAGCATCTCTGTCCTGCTCTTTATTGAACTTAGAGCAGTTTACATTCTCAGCCACGTTACTGAGACAGGGTGATGACTTTTAGGACCAGTTAGCTTTAGCCTCAATCTTTTGGCACAATATCATGTATAAAGCCATAGAGCATCAGACTCTTTCAGAAGTTTCTTGTGTTAAAACGAGAGTCCGCCAGAGATGGGTGTTTGATCCCATAAATGGGGCTAATGTTATTTTATTTAGCTCCAACTAATTAAATCTACCATTGTGGTCAAAATGACTTTGAATTTAGAGTGCTAAATCTTGACAGATTTGACTTGATGTGCGTAGCAACAGTAAGGGTGACAGGGTTAGCGAGCGGTCAGATCTGCAATAGCAAGCTTTCCAAGAGCATCTTAATAAATTCCTTTTCATTTGTAATATTGTAATCATAGCTAAACAGTTTTTTCCAGGTTAAGAGCAATATGTCTGTGGGCTGAATCTGATGATAGTTAATATTTTGTTGGTGAGTAATAGCTGATTGGAGCCACAGTGAGGGTCCAACATGACATTCAACAAATGGCAGTTAAAGCCCACAACACTGAAGGGGCATGATCTGCACCTCCGCCTGCTGTCTGACTGACCAGAAAAGCCCCTGTGCACTACAAATTTAAAAGGATTATTCTGAATTTAGACTATTACAGGCCAAAGTGAAACATGCCCCCATACCCACAGGTCCACGTTAACAAGCTTAATACAGCATCCACACACAGATACACACACACCTACAGGGGAATTTAGAGGGGATACCTGTTCCCAGTTAGGGCTGGTGTTGTGCAGTGGAGCAACGCCAGTCCTACTGAGGGATTATTGTGTGGTGATGCTATCATCACAACCACTCTCCCGCTGTCTATTTATAGTTCACAGAGCTCTCCAACTCTCTCTCTCTCTCTGTCTCTTTCAGTCTCTCTGTCAGATTCTCCATACTGAATGCCAAAAGCATTAAAAGGAGAAGGTCAGAAAAACAGAAACACTAACCAGCAGTAAGTGATTTCAAAACTTAGAAATATAGCACCTGTTCCTGATTTTACACATTATATTAACTTTATACTGTATATCCCCCTATATGACACATAAATATGCAATTTTCACCACAGAAGATGACCTTACATTCCATTACATTGACGCTTTGTTGCAAACTGACAATAAGTGCATTCAACCATGTGGATACAACCCCAAAAATGAAAGAATAATGCAGGTACATAAGCTTCATCAAATATGCTACATGTAGAGACAATCAGAGATAGAAAAAGCACCAGGCTCTTCTTCACACCGAGACAACTCTGAGCACCCGGTGCTCTGTCGTGTGGATCAACAGTTCATTATGGCAAGGGAAGCATATTAAAAAAAAACCCCACAAGACTTTTATCTGGAAATGGAGCTGCATTTAACAATAACTTTCACTCAAATGTAGCAGATGAGCTATGGTTTCTACTCTCTATTAACTGTGGACAGGCATCAGTCTCAGGTTTACACTATTCGTAATGTGCATTTAAAAATGAAGATTTAAAAGATTTCAGATGTACTGCAGGGACCTGACCACAGTTCAGGGTGCTGATTGTATCCCAGTGTTCAGACCGAGACAGTGAACGCTGGACGGCTGCTGATTCTGTCTGCCAGACGGGCCACAGCGTCTGAGCCCCAGGCTGGGAACACAGGCGAACCACGCCACCTTAATCTGGATTAGCTGCTAAATTCAAAGCCATGGTTGCTTGTGTAATCCCGTTGACAAAGTTCCGGCAGCCCCCGTGGCCATTTGATGGCAGCCGATTCACTCAGGCCGGGCCAAGCCAGGCCAACTTGGGCCCGACAGGGTGACTGACTGATGCAGAATCCATACAGAAAGTAGAGTTATCTTAACACAAATTGTATATGGATGCTATGACATTATCTGATTAAGGGCACATAATTAAAGCTACAATGGAAATTCTGCTCAATTAGGGAAGAAAAGGTGACCATATGTCAAGCACTATAAAGTCAGTGGTGAAAGTATTCTGATGTACTTGAATAAAGCTACCAATACTACACTACAAATAAAAGCATTCAAAATTAAGTAAAAGTATATAGGTCTAAACTTTGCTTTCGTACCTCTTTGGGCCTTGACCAGTTATTTAAGGAGGGGAAATTTCTCTTCGGTGACAATGCTAAAAGCTCATAGGCATCTGAAACATGTCAAGGGGCCTCAACTAGATACTGTTTTATTGTGAGAGTTATTGAGAGTTACTGTTTTATTGTGTGTTATTGGGAACCACTGGTTTAAATAACAAAAACATATAGCCTACTAATAATAAAATAAGAATGATAACCCTATTAAACCCCTGAGCATTAAATAATAATGCTTAAATAGTAGTACTATTATGTATCCATTGATCGCTTCATTAACTATGTTGCTGTATCTATTCATTGAAAATTGAAAATAAACCTCGTATAAAGAAAAATAGTAATAGCCTACTAACACTAATAACTGTCTACTTATAATAATAGAAACAGGCATAGTAATTCTCATAATCTCACAATCGTACGCCCCCCCCCTAAAGTTTGAACTTGATGACACTACCCGCACGCCTCCAAGTTAAGCCTACACACACCCGCACACACATTCGTACACACTACAACAGCCGTTTTACACTTCAATGTGTGGTTGCAAGTAGGCAATGCTGTGCCGCACTGGAGCAGATCAGGATGTGTCTGTCAGCCAGTCAGTCAGTGATGGTGCGTGTGTGAGCTTAAAGACAACGTGGTTATATAATGCAGGCAGCAGCAGAAGCAGTACCAGCGGCAAATGCGTGCTGCTGTCCTCGGAGAGACGGGAGAGTAGGTAGGTAGGTAGATTTAGCCTGTTTTGTCTCTATACAACAGGTTATAGAGTTAAAATTCAGTTTGAAACTCCCGTTTGCTATATAGCAGACTGTATACATTAATATAGAAGCAATTATAAAAAAGATAAACAGAAATAAACTATAGTCAGTGGAGCAGCGCTGAGGATGAATTTGAGTTTAAAAGTCTGATAGCTTGGGGGGGAAAGCTGCTCTGCATTCTAGTGGTGCGGCAGCAGAAGTAGCCAGTTACAACATGACCCTTTGATCAGACCCCGACAAGTTACGTTTTCACTCATTTTTCCCGAACATAAAGCAATTTAATATAACTTCAACTTTTAGCACTGATTCCCCTTGTTCATTTAGGCAGTCCCACTATATCTTTCAGCAGAAGGGATGTTGGTACAAGGTTCTCCATTTCCAAAATGTGAGATTTTATGATAATACGTCAGATCTGATGTGAAGATAAATGCCGATTTGAAGAACACCTACCATTAAATATGCAAAGTATAAATGAAGCCTTGCTGTATTGTACATCAACTTTAAACAATCAGTAAGATCTAATAAACAACAGTTTTTCCTATGCAGTTTGGCGGAACACTGTCCACGCGCGATACAATGGTGCGTAACGGGAATTCCACGCTGCGCTCTTTCCTCTTGTGAAAGCGTTGACTGATGTAGACTGCCAAGGGTACTTGCCCATCCATTGGACACGTACATATCTGTGTTTACCATACCATGAGCTACTTTGTGAAAATGTTAAAGGTGCTTAAATAAGAAGGCAACACGCGGACAATTCCACGTACACAGGCGAAGAGGCAGCCTACATGGAAATAACTTAAGATCACAACCAAGAGCTCCAGACACCAGTACACCATACAAGAGTTCAAGATGCAGTTTGAGACACTCACCCTCTATGGCAGATCCGTCCAGCACTATGTTGAAGTAGAAAAATAGAATTGAAAGAAATGGCTTTCGTGATGTTTTGTCACGGTGGAAAGCTCCCTCCGCTACTGCCGAGAGGTCTAATTTCTATTTCACCTAAAAACTGATGGACCAGACTCCGTTCAACGTCTTCGATGTCACAGATCGCGACCAATGCGAAGTCATGTACAGCCAGGCTGGTGCTGCATTTATGTATCATGAGGCAGGGTAAATACGACAATCTACTGCTCCGTAGGTGGTCAAACCGCACACAAATTCGGCTCACTTAGGATTTTAGATGCTAAATACGATTATAAATTACAGTTAACTTTAGCTTTCGAGTAGTTTAGCTACCATTTAAAAAGGCTATAGGGCTATTGTCAGCTTTATCGTGTTGAAATCTCCAAATGCAGGCTTTAAGCGACGGAGCGCTAATTTAACTTTCATCACCGGGTGTGGGAGAATGAAATAGTTATTTTGACAATTCATTACAGAACGTAGCCTAATAAATAAACATAGCCTATATCGTATAAGAGATAGACATAAGCATAGGTTGGCCCGGCTAAAGGTCCCTGTAATTTTTGACATGCTGGGAAGTCTTGCGTTATCGTGTGACTTTATTTCCCATCCCGTAGGGATATTTATTTGACGCGAGTTTAAGAACGTCCATTTACTCTCACAGTCCCTGAACGCAGCAACAGGAAGTGTGTGACAGACATGTCGTGCGGTGACTCAGAGCTGACTCAGAGCGCTGTGTCCCGCCCACAACGCGCTGGCGGCCAATAAAGCTCGTGCGGAAGCGGCCAAAGTGGCGAAGAGTCACGCAGCCCCGCGGATGTATTTGTGCAGCCCCCACGGTCCCTCTGTGTGCGGTTTAAAGGGACGCCAACACCTGGGCCACTTAACCGAAATCATCAGCATTGACCATTAAAGGCAGGTGGGTGGGTATACATGTTACATATTCTTATGTGACATAAATATGAACAGATATTTAAATATGAAAGATTAATAGGATTACACATTGAATAAAAAAACTGCTTCTTCATTTGTCAAAGAAAAAAACAAATATCATTCAAGGATCCTCAATAACAGTCATGAAAGTAAGGGTTTCACCTGCTTTAACAAAATCTGAATTTGAGTCACTAATTTAAAGCAGCATGTCACTTATGAGTATACCAGACAACCAAATAGCCTACCTGTAGTAAATGTGAATGCATGCATGTGTTGAGAAGACAGTATAAACATACACAGTGTGTCAGTTTCATACGCATCACCATGGCTGAAGACACCTAAATATCAGCAAACAATATATCATTCCTCTAGAGTGCACACTGCAGACACACAGTTGTTGATTTGTGTCCTCTGTCCTTTTTGCTGTCTTCCTGGTCACTCTGGAGAAGAAAGAAGGGGGTCCTAACCCACCTGCAAGCTAACAAACATGTATGTTTACACTGTAGGTTTCGATGTAAAAACTCTCACACAAACAAACCAACATAATGTGAGAGAAAAGGCAAAAAACCCCTAAAGCAGCGACACCAGTGTGGCTACATCTGCAGCTGCCTTGCTACAGTGCTACCACAAGAGGTAGAAATACCATTATGCAAAAGAGATTAGGAATTGGCAGAATATCTCTCTTCTGTCAGAGATAGAGAGCAGAGACAGATCCTAACAAAGGAAGACAGGCTCAGTGACCACAAACAATCGAAAAAGGAAGACACAAAAGATCAAGGCAACCAAAATAGGTCACAATATGAGGTCACTGTTTGACAGGTGAGGTTGAGACAGAGACACGCTTACTCCTACAGTGTAAGACATTCAATGAAATAAGGAACATTTACGTTAAGTTTAAGTTCAACTCTGTCATTTCAGATTTCAAAGAGCTACATGAGCTCTCAAAATGAAGGAGGAGACAGGGCATACCTTGCTACCCTATATGTATTGATATGCTACAGCCTGAGGGATGATGAATGACAGAGGCACAAACAGCATGTGCACACGGACACACAGACACACACAGTCATGATTCCATCCCTTCAGAGGACATAACATTCACCTACATTCATTTCCTGGAGACTTACGTAACCCTAACCACTTCTACCTTAACCCTAAACCTAAACCTAACATTACCTGACCATAAATGGGAGCTTGCATTTTGTCCCCACAATGTAACTGTGTAAACAGCTTTATGTCCCCACAACACGAGTAAACCACGCTCACACATACATGCATAATATATATCAATCTTAATGTTATGTTGATGTTCTTATTACTGTTATTGTGCGCTGTCCAAATTATATTTTGATGATTTATTTAATGAAACCTTCATGCCAATAAAGCCCTTTGAAACCCATTGAACTGAATTGAATTATATATGCAAAATAAGGTCAAAAGATAAACTCAATGTACACAAGCTTGCTTGATTTTTTGCACAGCTCACACACACACACACACACACACACACACACACACACACACACACGCGCGCGCGCGCACACACACGCACGCACACACAGTTATGCACTTGTTGTCACTGTAATGGCAATAATTCAGTGTTCAGCCACAGTTGCATGTCCATACAATAATTGTATGCTACAGCCTTTGTGTATATTATACAGTAGTTCTGCATTATAATTTTGAAGCAAATGTGTTGTATAATATTTCTATAAAATTCCAAAAGCATTTCATCTGCCATGTTTTCACTACAAGGTGGCACCTTATCTGTAGAAGTAGGCTGGCTGTTGCTCAGAAGTGTTTTTATTCCTGTTTATTCGTGCAGTTATTAAGTCATCGTTTAAAAGAGACTTATTCCAGTTATTAAGAGGACAGTGACATTATTATTATTAGTAGCAGTAGTAGCCGATGTAATTCCTGGTAGTATTATTAGGTTTTAAGATTTATATTATTTTCCTGTGGTTATACCATATATGTTTATATACGTTCTAACTTTCCATTTCTGTATCCTTTCCAGACCACACACACTCAGACAGACTCACAGCAAGTAATGTAACTAACGTTAGCTCAGCTGTAGGTTAGCAAACTGTCCCAGTCAGGGCTGTGTACAAACAGTGGATTTATTTTCTGCGCACACACAGAACGGCCCGTATGAAGAAATATTAGCTGAATGTGACAAAAAGATGCATTGGATTAAAAATCGCTGACAGCACTTTTAAATCCAATACACAGTGTCCTGACCGACACCCCACAGACACACCTAGCTAGCTAAAGCTATTTTACACCAAGTGTTTGCTCCCCTCAGATTGTAAAGGTGGTGACGCAGATGAACCTGAAGATGATTCAGACCTAGACAATAAATAAACAATGGTACTTCTGTTTTGCAACACGGGGGTCTAATTTTGCAACTAAATTCTTCAGTGCTGGTTACAATTCACTCACATGCTTTATATTTCAGTAATACGATATTAAGGACAAGGCTTGGGCTCATATGATGATATCTCTTTCTGCAGCAGAACATGCTTTGGTGTTTTCCCTCACTGATCAGAAGGCGCCCTCCACTCGCCTGCTGAAAATCCCCCACAGAGCATCCAAACCAAAATCTATTGTGACACAACAACAAACCTGATTGGCCTTTTTCACTGAAGACATTTTCATGTGTAAATAATAAAATGAAGGATTTCTCACTGTAACACTGTCGGGGCTTACTGGGACACTTACAACACAGAAATACAACACAGACATGGTTAATGTTATCAGTAACTCCTGCTATGACAGCTCAAAATGTCTGCTGTTAGAAAGGCTTTTGGCTCATGAGAGAGTAGAAGTAAGTGGGTTTAAAAAGGGTCTGACTCTACATCAAGCCATCAGCTCTGTTGACAGAAGTGTTAGTAAGTCACTAAAGGGTTCATCCACTGAAGTCTTTCACCAAGTTAGGGATACAGCTCCCAATCTTCGAGTCTCTCCATGAAATATTTTATCCCGCTGCGCCCTCAGGTGGTGGAGGACTGCTATGACAGCCTGAAAGAACGCCATTACGGTTTTTCCCAGTCGCTTTGGTGTTTTCTCAAATTTCTCTTGAATCATCCTTAACATTTGTAAAACAGTAAGCCTAAGTGCATTTCTCGAAACAGATCATACAAACAGCACCACACAGTGGAGTATCCGCAAAAGCCCGTAACTTGCTCAAAATCCTTAGTTTATCTATCAAAAGTAAATCTTTGTGTCAGTGAACGTGTCAGTGCCATCAGAATGACAAGTCCGTGTGTCATTTTCTACGAACAAGATGATTAAAATGTTTAGCCATGTTGTCAAAAGTGTACTCTGATGTAAACTATGGCTAAACTAAACTAAGTTTTTGATGACAGTTATTGAAAATGCACAAGGCTGCACTCAGTCAGTTGTGGCATATATCAATTGCAGTACAATTAAGAGATTGGACTGGATCCACAGTTACGTTTTTTTGTGGTTTGTATTGTAATTTATTACAGTAACAGAGCACGTCATTGTGATGCAGAAATGAAAAAGCCAAAACTCTTGAACAGCACTGCACAGCACACGAAAATTTACAAAATAAAAAAATGTAGCCTAAACATGGGAAACACCATGTCAGGCCACAGGCAAGGCTCTAATGGAAATAATCGTTACTCCATCGTTCCCTGAATAGAGACACGGGCCTTTACAGGCTGACTGGATGAAATTTAGATTCCAGAGGTGAGACGTGATGTAAAAACAGATGTGTTCAAAATGGAACTGGAGGATTCCATGGTTGCTGTTTTGTCTCCAGGTGCATCATTTATATCAGATCACAATTTAAACATAAACGAAACCTCTGACGGTCAAGAAAAGTGTTTCTCACGTTCCATTCGCTGATTTCTTGCAAATTCCCGCTTGTACTAAATACTTCTTCCATCCTGACAAGGACTAAAGACTCACAGAGACTGACGAAAGCCACACAACAAACCTCCATCATGGAAAATGTAAGATTTCAACAATTTGAAAGTCTTCGTTGATTTTCTATGTATTTTACTGTCGAGACCTTCACAAGCCTTAAAT
>NC_060164.1:1760171-1762335 GCF_021292245.1 Micropterus dolomieu | reverse complement strand
TTTACTAAATGAACATCATTTTGTATTGAAGAAGACTTGAAACTAGTGACTGAGACCATAAACTCATCAGGAAAGTGTTTACTGGGGTAATTATTCAGCTGAGAAGTAGGGTCATTTTCCCATTATTTCTAATGGAGCCGGACTTCTTTTTGGAACCAGAAGAGTCGCCCCCTACTGGATTTTCAATAGAATGCATGTTTCAGGGACTTCCGCATCAGCTTCATATTGTAGACCGGAGGCTTCCCGCTTGAGCTGCACCAATGTGCAGTATGACAAATATATGGTGTTTTTTGAATATTAAACGAATTAAACTATGAGTACAACCCCCAACCCCTAAATAAAATTATGAACCTGGAAATGAGCATAAAATAACCACTTTAAGAATGATGGCCAAAATGTAATGTACTAGCAAAGCAAATCCAGCAATTAAATACCCCACACCCCTCCAAAATCTGTCTTTCTTATGTTTATGTTGCCTAAAATGTCAGTCCTTGACTTTACTGACTTGTACCTGTGCAAAGTTTGTCACTAGAGAGGTGTTTTCACATTGCTCTACTAAAGGGAGAGCTGTCTGTACACTTCCCTAACATTTGAGATTCAAACTTACCCGTACAAGCTAGATTTGTTATATAACAAATTTCAAAAGCCAATCTCTGTCTAGCAAATGCCACCTGCAAAGAAACCTGAAACCTCCAGTGTAGCACGGACTTGTCAGTATTACAGAGAGCAAGAGTTTGCACTGTACATAAAGTTTTGACAGCAAGCATGGTACAGACTGCCGTTTTTGGATGTAAACCAGACCTTGGAGCTACCTTCCACTATCAACTACGTTATAACAATGTGACAATGTGAAGATACTGTAACGTTGTTGCAGATTTTATTGTATGTTTCATAACCACTAACACTATGTTAACCTCTGCCAGTTATGCTAACAAGCTAACAAACAACAACAAAAGACACTTAACATTGTGAAGTCTGTGAAGGTTCTCAGTCATCCAAGTCATAGTTATCAAAGGATGGTTAAAATCAAGGGCAACTGGACTGGAAGATACTTGAAAACGTTTTGTCTCACCTGAGAGACTTCTTCAATTCTAACTAACTTGTCTGAGCCTCCTCCTTTCCCTGAGTGGGAAAACCATGTTAAGCAACATATTCATAGCAGATCATTTTTACAAACTCCAAACGTATCTGGAGGGGGAACTTTATATATATAATATCATTAGATAACAATAAGAAGAAAAGAAGTCAGTTTTGCAGGTGCTGTGCCGGTCATCAAACCTGCTCTGTTCACAGAGGTACACGAGAAGAGAAGAGAGAAGAGGAAAGAGAGAGCCAGCCAAGGGCCAGAACGCAATAACTCATTGCCAGTCAGTGTGGCATTGTGTGATGATAATAAGGATAACTTCCTCCAGGATAATGGAGGCGAAGCATATTCAGGCCTCCGTGTGCACTGTCCCCGAGGATGGCCCTGTCTGCTGTGAATATTCTGCATTTAAATGGTCCATTAGAAGCCAAACAAACACAGACAGGTCTCCATACTAATGACCGACGGGGTCCAGGGGTGAGGCAGGGCACCCGCCACGTCTCAGTGTGTGTGTGTGTGTGTGTATGTGTGGGAAAGTCACAGACAGACAGTGTCTGGGGGTGGGGGGGGTGTATTGGAAACAGACAGGGAGAGTTTAAGTGTGTGTGTGTGTGTGTGTGTTGGACAGGGAGGCTGATTGTGTGTGACATGGGTCAGGAGGGTATGGGGGGGTAGGGGTGATGGAGAGTATGGGCTCTTTGGCCAGAGGGGAATCCTCTTCTCAGTCCCAATGGGTGCCCATTTGCATGTCGGTCCCATTTGTGTGTGTGTGTCTGCATACTCTCACATTATCCATCTTCTGAATAATATGGCTTTGTTGGCTTGCATGCATTTGTGTGTGCATATATGTGCATATTGGCTGTCATATTGTCATGTGCCCAAGTTCATGTCCATATTCACTCGAGTGCGTGAGTGTGTGCGTGTGTGTGCGTGAGTGTGTGAGTGTGTGAGTGTGTGTGTGTGTGTGTGTGTGTGTGTGACATAAAGAGTTGCAGGGGTTATTCTAATAAGGGGAGGCTAGTTGTGGGCCCCGAGCCCTGGTCAGCCTTTTGCTCATTATCATTATTAATATTTGAGGAG
>NC_060164.1:1738143-1760071 GCF_021292245.1 Micropterus dolomieu | reverse complement strand
GGGGGGGTGTATTGGAAACAGACAGGGAGAGTTTAAGTGTGTGTGTGTGTGTGTGTGTTGGACAGGGAGGCTGATTGTGTGTGACATGGGTCAGGAGGGTATGGGGGGGTAGGGGTGATGGAGAGTATGGGCTCTTTGGCCAGAGGGGAATCCTCTTCTCAGTCCCAATGGGTGCCCATTTGCATGTCGGTCCCATTTGTGTGTGTGTGTCTGCATACTCTCACATTATCCATCTTCTGAATAATATGGCTTTGTTGGCTTGCATGCATTTGTGTGTGCATATATGTGCATATTGGCTGTCATATTGTCATGTGCCCAAGTTCATGTCCATATTCACTCGAGTGCGTGAGTGTGTGCGTGTGTGTGCGTGAGTGTGTGAGTGTGTGAGTGTGTGTGTGTGTGTGTGTGTGTGTGTGACATAAAGAGTTGCAGGGGTTATTCTAATAAGGGGAGGCTAGTTGTGGGCCCCGAGCCCTGGTCAGCCTTTTGCTCATTATCATTATTAATATTTGAGGAGTAGCCTGTGCAGGGCGGACAGATGCCCTCTTGTCTCAGCACTCAGCTGCTCATGAAATGTGACATGGCACATCCTCACTCCCCCTCGGCTGTTTATCAAAATATGAGGACTGAGGACTGAGGTGTTTAAACAGGGGGGACATGAAGTTCGATAGGATTTTATTTTGATGGCTACGACCAAGATCAAAAACAACAGTACTCTGGGTTTATTTGCCACAAGCAGCCTATTGTCCCAACTTCACAGAAGTAAGCTGTAGCTAGTTACCATCATAATGTTATGGACACAATTGTTTGAAATATTGCCAACTCAGAAAGACACATCTGCATCATTTGCACTGCCTAGAGTAAATCTGCATCTTTTCACATCCACTTGCATTTTTGACTTTGTACTGTATGCAATTGCACCACCTCCAAAATTTGCTTCACATTATTTTGAACACACCTTTAGCCATTAACAGGAATAAAGCAGTAGTTATTTGTATTAGTTGAGTGGCATCCTTGGTTTCACATAAGATTTCGACTTATTGCACAGCTGTGTGGCTAGTGACATCCAGTTATATTCACACAGATGTACAGTGCTTCTCACTGTTACTCTGATGATCCACTCATTCCAATGTTGTTTGCTGCTGCAGCTCACCTGGATAAGATTCACCTTTTGGAAGATCTTTCTGGTGTAAACAATCGGAGTGTGCCACATGGCGACTGCCCAATTGCCCATTCATCCATCATCAGGTCAAAACAATATTTGTGACCAAATACGGCCTCAGTGTGCTTTGTGTTTTGTTGTAATTAGCAAATTTTACCATGCTAGCATGCTAAAGTAAGAAGGTATACATAAATATGTACATAACATTAGCATGTTTGCATGGGCAGTTCTTTCATTGCAGGTGGTTGTTTCTCAGACATTATGTTTGCAAAGCTCCTCCTGAAGCTGCACACTGAAGATACTGAGATATTGAGCTTGACTGAGTGAGAGCATGCTCGAGGAAGGGGACTGCGCGAGCAGTGACTGACACTGCGTTAGAGATTCCTCTTGGCTCTGATTTATTGTTTTTTGTTTGGTTGTGGTGAATTCTTGCAAAATTGCATCAAGAGCAGTAGGAGGACTTGATTTTTTCCCACAAATTATCTGTCTCATGTACTACTGTCAGGATACAGTGACAGTTTCTGCAAATGTGCCAAAAAGTTATTTTTGTTTAAGTTACCTATTGAACCTGTAACACATTTCTCCAAAAGATAATAAATGAATAAAAAAGGGGAAATACACTTTTGTTTACATCGCTCAAGTTTTAAAGTCTAGACTCTAGAATGTGGTTTGGGCAGAGAAGGAGAATCCAGAGCGATGCCATGTGGCAAGAAATTAGGCTCTGTTCTCTTAGCTTTAACTTGTAAGTTGTTTCTTTACTAAAAACTTTGAAAGAGAGCACAAGAGTTATAAACGATTCAAAAGTTGGCTATGTCATGTTATTCATTTTTTAATGGTTGGTTATTCCAAATACATCCATCTGACTAGCATTATTATTATTGCATTATGTATTTTCCATTTCCATTGCTAATCTCAATCCATCAAGGGAGCTGGGTGAGAAGAGAGCTGTATCAACTCTGTTAACCATATTCATAGATGAAGTGAGACAGCAGGAGAGAAACAGACAGAAATACAGACAGGCCGAAAGAGAGAGAACAGTTGTTTGTACTATTAATTGCTGGAAACAAAAGCATGAGGTTCTTCAAACAAGCGCTGACTCCTTTGTGATATATTTGCATATTCATGAGAGGAAAACTTTTTCTTAAAAAAAAACAAAAACTCTATTGTTTGCAAGGGGAGGGGGGTTGCAAGGGTTATTTGTTTCTTGTGACATTCTGGGAGTATTCCTGAATGCCAGCCTCCCAAAATAGCCCAGCTAGGGTTAACATGAATGCAAACACTCACATGCACACACACACACACACACACACACACACACACACACACACGCACACACACACTGGCACATTTTACTCCAAAGATGCACATGAAAAAATGCACTAAAACTCTCCTAAGGAACAGACTATCCAGGGTGCCCTTTGTTGATTTAATGGTTTGCACTTAGTTTTCTTTTACACCTATATGTGTACGTACTGCACAAACGTGCTTTTTGTGTACTTATACAGACACCATGATGATGATGCTCAGGTGCGGGCAGGAACAGGCAAGATGCCACACACACACACACACACACACACACACACACACACTATTGTTTTCCACAATTCTAGTGTGTGTTTGTGTCTTCATATCATATTACATCTCTATATATCCAAACTACAACCAAGGTACAGCATAGACAGACACTAAACCCTCTGGTACACACACACACACACACACTTACACACACATACTACTGTACACACACACACCAGCACTACAAAAGACAGAGAAAGTAAGACAGCGAAGTAACAAAACGCAGCAGCAGCAGAAACAAGCGGGCAACAAAGCGAAGGCGTGTTATTAATGGAGCGTTGTCGAGCGAGGTGTTTATTTTCGACACGTGTGCTAGTTAACGGCAACAAACACTCTGTGTTATACACGGGGCCAAAACAACACTCTCAGGGACCCCACCGAGCTAAACAAATGATGTCTTTTTTTAGTTAATCGTATATTTATACAATAGAAGGAAGGGGAAAACACAGGGCAGAGCGAGCACACACTGCATACATTAATAGGTGAGGATGTGGAATTAGGCGATGAGGAAAAAGAGGATGCTTGAGAGAGGAGGGTTTTTGGTAAAAATGAAGGTGTATGAGGTGATTAAAGTGCCTTTGTCAATAACAGTCACCGTTTGGGTCGCATGTGAATGGATGGAAGTAATGGCACAGGAAAGTGTTGCTTACCTTGATTACTATGTCAGAGGTCTCAGGTTGCCTACAGCTCTCTCTCCCCTTACTGTTCAAAACTGACCTGCTCTACTATAGTGAGCATCCCCAATTAATCATACTGTAATTACTGTAAAGAATTCCTGCAGCGGTGAAGAAGCAGCAGTATTATATGCACTGGACATCATCTGTGTTTCCCCTTACATTTGATCTTCTTATAGGTTATAGTTTTAGTTCCAAAATAATTTGGAGGCAGGGGCTCTACGCTAAGCTTTAAGTAAAGTGACACTGCTGAGAAAAATTTTGTGGACCTGCTTAAAACCTGCATTCTTTCTGATGGCCAGCAGAGGGCCAATACTGGTTGCAAATAAAGTCTGATTGCATTGGAGCTAATGATAAAATGACCCCACTTCTCACTTGGTTTATTACCTCAGGAAACACTTTCCTAATGAGTTTACGGTGTCTATCGCTAGTTTCAAGTCTTCTTCAATACAGCATGATGTTCATTTGCTAAATTAGGGTCCCATTTAGATGAAAATAGGCGATAAAGCAGGGTTGCTACCATGATGACCTGTCTATCAGGACAGGGGGGAATCATATCCACTGCACTGTGCACATTTTACCAGCCCTTTCACAGTGTATTTTGAGTTCATGAAAGTTAATTGTAACATTTTGGATGCCTAAAAAAACGTTTTGTTCAGCATTTGATTTTAGTAAAAGACACTTTAAGGTTCACCCTTTCATCCGAATATGGTGCAGCTGAAACACATTTCTTCTCCTTTTCTATCTATTAGTGATCCTGAGGCTTCTTATCTACTCTGACAGGTTTACATGGTTATCTGTCAACTTCCAACACAAAACCTTTATACAATGCATGCATGAAACACTTTACCTACAACTTATTTGTTTATTGTGAAGCACTTTGTGGCAGTCTCCTCTTCAGAGATGCTACCTAAATAAACATATGTGTGAATACACAGTGTCCTGAAATTTATACAGGGTAAGGGTTGAGTTTGCTTCAAACAAACAAGTTCATACAAAGTATCGCTTGAACACATGCAAAACTGTCTACACATGTTCTGGAAAGCCACAGTAGTAATTGTCAGACTGTCAGTTTCTGAAAGTTTCAAATATTGTCAGACACAACGCCTCCTATTCTCATGGCGGAAAAGTATGGTGGGACGAGGGTTCAGATGCCATTCAACTATACAACATGTACTTTGTTTGAAGCATACCAATGCCTTTACACAGAAAAGCACACAGAAAGTGTCAGATTTTAACATTTGGGCACTTTCATTTCTACCAACTGAGAGAAGGTTTGTGTTTTTCCATATCGTGACACACTGCTGTGGCATGTTTGCACTTGTGCTGCAACACATAGTATATATTTATGTATGTATATGTATGTGTGCAGCAGAATGAAATGCCTTATCGTTGTTTATTCTTAGATTCTCAAACTAAGACCTAAAGCTCCTGCCGTTCAAACAGGGAAAGCCCCCTGCGGCTGTGAGATCCAGCCTCCCCACCTGTCAATCTCCACTCTGCCCCAGGGCCATACAGAGTCTGTCCGGGGGTGGGGTTGATATTAGTATTGCCTTTTTCCACCCCTAAGTTGTTTATTTTCATTTTAAGCTGACATTTTAATACACTACTGTGCAGCTTGTCTGATCCTTTGCCAAAAATGAAGCAAAAAATAAAAAAAACACTCCCCTCACACAGTTGTCAGCTAGAGGCAAAAAGGCCAAAGCTGAGTTTTGACAAAACAGAAGACCATAATGATCGCTAGCATCTGTATGGCTGTGCATGTGTGTGTTTAGGGTACCATGTGTGTTTTGATGGAGGAGTGCCTTGAAGGTCATTTTGACTGCACAGCTACTGTAACTTGGGTAAATTGCCAGTTCTCTTTGACTAATTTTGAATTAGTCAAACCAAAACTTGGCACAACCAACATTTTTGGATTGGAGATTACATTCTGTTTTGCTACCTATCTTTAGGCAGTTTCATGACAACAAAATCCAGTGTTTCCCATCCAGTGTTTCCCATGTTTTAATGGAAAAGCCTTCAACATTCAGTTTATCCAAACTGCTAAACAAGATGTTTTCTTAGTCATCTCTTGTGGTATATAATTATCTTGCCATGCAAATAGCTCATTCAACAGAGTTGCACCACAACTGAGAGGAATGCACACTGCTGCAAGAACAGGTCAAAATGCACAGACTAACCACAGACAGGGATTATACTTACTAATGGTCAAACAGAAAACAACACACTGGGACATTGAGCTGGCATTCACATGCAGTAAACAACAAATCCATCTATTTAGACTCCCATGAACAGGACCTCACGGTTTCTTCAGGGTTGTGTCGACTCATTCTCTGTGTGAAAACATCCAAAGGTAGAAACATGTTGACTCTATAATCAGTGTGAAGTCATAGGTAAAAGAAACACAGCAGGTTGTTTATCTGCCATTTGCTAAAAGATATGGATGCAAAGAGAGAAGGAAAAGCAGAGATGACGTACAGTAGTAGGGTGTGTGAATGTAAGATGGGAACATCTATGAAGCTTGTCTTGAACTATCTGTTGTGCAGAAGTTTGGTGGTGTGAATCTAAGAATATCAATGTTTTTGTATAGTTTTCTTTTTGGTCTCTCTGCATGTGTCACTGTTGTCAGCCATGCTAAGGCTAGATTTGTCACACAGACTATATCTGATGTGTTTTCTTATGTATTGAAAAAAAATATGTTGATAATGTGAAGTGTTCTTGTGATTAAAATGCATTTTTATTCCCCGCATTAAACACAAGTACACTCTGTTAGACTGTCAGTGAGTCAGCACACATCAACACATGCGCCTGCACTCTCAGCCACACCCCATTACACAAAACAGGCGCTGCCTTCAAGTGCAGTTAGAAACATAATTAGGAGTTAAGCACACAAATAACAGCTAAGTGGTAAACAACACTGGGAAACCTGATAAGTGATGGATATGCTTTTGTGGTAATTCTGCGTGCACATGTTATGTCATGCTTTGTGCTTCCACATCCGTTAACATGTGTCCCTGAGTGATCCTCATTCTGCAATTTACATGTGTTAATTCTAATTTTTGATCAAAAGAGCTCAAATGCATCAAGACGTTGCATTTTTTTGCTGGACTTTGATGTAAAAGAAGGAAGTGCTTTAGGTTATCAACAGGTGCACAAACATTTACCCGTAATCACACACACATATCCACACATGTTCAAAGCCATCAGTGTGACCAGCAACCCTGTGACCTTGTGAGTGTTATTCTCAATTCTGGCACTTACGCCTCTCTGTCTTTCTTCAAAGGCTGGCTAATGCTTTCCCTGAGGGCAAACACTGGCACAAACTGGCCCCCCACCTCCATTTTTCTTTTCTGCTTCTCCTTCACTCTATCTCTTTCTCCATATTTGTGGTTTTCTCCTCCTCCGCTAGTTGTCAACTCCCTCCGTCTCTACCATTCCCAAATCCTCTTTTTTTCCCCCACTTCCCTCAAATATCTCACTCTCTTTTCTTTCTGTCCCTTCTTATTCCCAGTCGTGTTCTCTCATCCCCTCCCTCCCTCTCCCCCTTCTTCATCTCTCTACTTTTTGCTTGGTGTTCGGCGGGGGAGCCACGGGGCAGAGAAATAATTCAAAGTCTTTGCATATTGCAGGCGCTCTGGTCAGCGGCGGAGCCCCGTTGCACTGACACATTAGTTTATCTGGACTGACCCAGCAAACAGCCTACGCCATGACAAATAGCCTGGATGCTGCTGCACACACACACACACACACACACACACATAAAGAGAAGACAGGCATATGCAGAACACACACTCTGCCACTGTCTGTGGGCTGGGAAGCATGCGTGCTTGCAGAGCAGACAGCTTTAAAGAAATCTCCAACCAAAAAAGAAGGAAAAAAAAAACAAATGAAAGCAGCAAGGGAAAGAGGGAGCAAAAATAAAGATAAAAAACTAGAGAGATGTACTGTAGCATCCCTTTAGGTAACAGAGTGATTTTCTGCATTGTTTAATTTTTAATCACTTTGCCTTCCCCAGCATTCCTCAGTTCTTTTTTGCATATTCTATATATAAATATATAATTAATGTCTGAGAGGCAGATAAAAGAAAAAAAAAATACAATTCTCACAAGAGTGGCTGAGAATCATTTGTTGTTCTCGAGAGCGAATTAATGCCAACGATAAAAAAGTGGAGTTGCTGAAGCCACGCTTTTTTCACCCCTCTCTTCTTTTTGTACAACTTTCACACATCACATGTTCCTTTGTTCCACAGGCAAAGCTTTGCTGGTCATTTTGGTGTGTTTCTGGAGCAAAACGTCTCCTGGAGGCAGGCGGGCTGCAGACTGGCAGCTACTGTGCACACCGCTGGGAGGACAGAAAAGGCTGGTGGAGAAGGCAGGGGCTGTTGTGATAGAGCAGTTACTGCTGGTGTGCTGGATGCCAATCAGAGGCAGCCTGATGATAGCACGATTACAAAGACAGTGACGAAGATATTTTCATGCTTAGTTACTGTCCCTGTTATCATCCTGCGTCATATTTGTTTTAATGTTTAATTACACAGATCTTTCTCCTCCACCTTTTGCTTACAGTATGTATGTGTCTGTGTGTGTGTGTGTGTGTGTGTGTGTGTAAGGGGGATGAGCAACAAGTGGTGCCCCATGATTGATCAATTTGAAGGGATTGCTGCCACCGGATTGGACAAGCCGGTGACATCATTCCATTTAAGTCCCAGCTGACAGAAACCAGCTCTCCTCCACCCCTGCCATGTCCAACACCTGATGCCAGCATTTTTTTCTACGTCTACTGTGATGAGAGTTCCTTCAAGTTCCTTTTTTTTTGTTGAACATTATTCTCCTGTTTTTCAATTTAGGAGTTTAGCTTTAAAATGTTGTTTTTTGTTTGGGAACTTTAGGGTTTTGTAGTAGTGAAACTTTAGTTGTTGCTCTGAACTTCAATTCATACCTTGCAGCTGGCCGTTCTTGGGAATGGGGAGAGTGGGAGAGTTACACAGCATGTCACATCTAGGTTTCCTATAGAACAGGGAAACATTTGTATGTGTCAGTGACTTAAATGTGTTTTTCCTTATTTTACATCTTTCAGTTTAATGATCCTAGATATGGAATACAAGTATTGTCTAGAGAAAATGCATTAAGACAAGAACGCAAGCAGAGATTTTTTATAGAAGCTCCTGCTGTGACCTGTGTTGCTGCAGCTCCACGGTAATGAATCAGGCCAGTTATGAATTGAAATGATTGAACGTAGAGTTCCATTATTGTAGATATGATTTCTAGAACTAACAATTCAAATCATTTCTTTGTGTTAAATGCGGTTTTCTATCACTATAATTGGTGATCTATGATATATGTGTGAATGTTTCATTACTGTCCATCTTTGTTGTCACAGGCTTATTACTGTGGTGTTTCTGTAGTGAACTTTCTACAGTCAAACGGAGACGATGGTTGTGAAGAGAGACACAGGGGTGAAATCTTTGCAACTCTCCTGTGAAGTTTGGCAAAAGCTAAAGGCATAGGATTGAGTAGGTCATATATATATTTAAACATTTTTAAGCAGCGTGCTGACAGCATCACCTATTTTTCAGCACAGTCTTAGCACACAGATTCTTTAGTTTGGTTTCATGTAATCATGTACTGGCAAATCAAGAAAGAACACAGGTATTTAGTATTGTACTATTGGGGGACCTGCAAGGGAGTCGAGCTTCAAAACACTTGATACTGAATTGACACTTCACATAATGCAACTTGAAAATGTCTGTCATTAGACCCTCCCTGCCTGGTAGATGCCCACGTCTTCCAAAGTCCATGACCTAATTTTGTAACGCAAGTTTTCTGTTAAAAATGTATAGTCTTCAAGCCCAAGCTGAGATAAATCTAATGGAATCCCCATGGTATTGTCAGGGTTATTTTCGCAGAGTTCCTCCACAGTCACAAAAGACATTTTTCAACAGCTTTAAAATAAAATAGCAATACAATACTTAAAAAAACAAGTTAATGAATGGGATAATTATTTGGTATGAAATGCTTTAAAAATGCACTTTGAGAGATAACTAATGCTAACCAGCAGTAAAGTCACTGTCTCTCGGAGGACAGAGTCAAAAAACACAATGTCAGCTTATGACCACACACAGATGGAACTCACAGCACTTCAGTGGAGGTCCTGCCCAGCATATTGCGTCTGATTGTTTAAGCCTCTGATACTTTTGGTGGAATCTGACTGACATTGGCCTCTCATCTCTGATGCTCTGCTGGCCATAACATTCCAGGTCTTCGTGCGGACTAGCTGTAGTCAATGCAGAGCTGGGCTTAGCAGGCGTTTTACAATACATTTTACTAAGGTGTCAGAATTAGATAACAATAATGTGCACTGTATTTGATTTTAAAGAGTTTTTTCAGATATGAATGTTTGTTTTAACCTCTATCATATATCTCATTGCATTGCATCCTTTAAAAAATCTTGATTTGTCAAATGTGTTAATAAAAAGAGCTTAAGAATACTTCAGTGAACACATGATGTCCTACTGGACTTTACCTCAAAAAGACCAGCTAATGTTTTATATATACATACATATATATCCAGTTATTTATATAGATATATATCTGGTGTCCCTTTCCCTTCAATTGCTGGCTTTTCTCCCTCTCGCTCTTTGAACTGTTGGAGCAGCGAAGCTCAGGGTGTTAGCAGGGAATTTGTCCAGCTTTGACAGGGCCGAGTCGCTTTTCCTCAGCGCTCTTTGAAGAGCAGCCGCTTATCGACACCAGGGCTAAGCGCCGGCCCTCTGAGCTCGAGTTCCGGCACCGCTGGGAGCACGGTGAGGCTAGGCTGCATCACGATCTGGTCAAACACACACATGCACAGTCCGATGCTCACACACTCAACCTGCAACAAACTCAGTGCAAGTACACACGTACATACATAAAGCAGACATATGCACGTAAAGAAGACACACATGCATTCACAAATCACGCATACAGGAAGACATTTGCAAGAAAGATGTAGTGACATTTGGATGTGCGGGGAAAGAGATAATAGGGCTGATGGAGATATGGGCACAAGCATATGCATACACTCACACACACACACTCACACACACACACACACACACACAGACACACACACACTAACCTTTTCCCTTGGCATACAAGAGAGGAAAACATAGAAATGCTTGCAAGAAGAAGATCAATAGGGCTTTGTGGCCTCATGGTGTGAGAGAGGTGAGCTGAGGAAGGTGGAATTTCATACGAGGATCTAACATCTATTGTGGAGAATGGACCACTGCTTCAGTATGCACCCCAGATTCCAGAACAGACGCAGAAAACATTTCCCTGTTGTGGCTGTGAACCTCACCCGGGCTCTTCAGTTTATCGATGCATGCGATCCCACCTCTGACTATTTTTGAGAAGATCGCCACGCTCATCACATAATGATAATTTGTGAGAAGGCCATGAACATCAAATACTGAGAAAAGAATGCCCTGTTCACTTAGCTCCAAAGCAGGTATTTAATACAAAAGCTTTTATTCACTAGACCTTGACCAGGGGAAATATTTAATAGAAGCTACTTTAATCTCAAGCATGCATGCAAGTTTATTCCAGTTCTGATCGAGTATGCATAATAACATCTATGTCAGCTCTTCATTTTGTCTATTCTGTACACTCAGATGGGATTGATAAGTCATAAACTAGATGATGATAAGTCATGAAAAAAACTGTATACAGTGCAGAGGTTTTGCAGGACAGAAGAATCCCATCTTTTCTGAGGTCACACCTTTGCATGTGTAAAAAATCTTAAATCCTTTGCAGTGGCCTTACAACTCACGAGATATGTCCTATCTCTGCCATGTGGCCTAAAAGGTATGACAAACCATGTCACGATGAGCGAGTTGGCCTTGGCTGTAAAATGCTAATAATGGAATGGCTTAGACTATCTTCTGGAAGAAGATTAGAGTCCAAGGCTAAAGCCAGGAGAAAGGCTTGGAACATTTGATAAAGGCCGAGTGGAGAAAGGCAAGGTAACTTAAAGAGAAGAAGTTAAAATAGGGATATCTGAGGATTTCAGGTAATGATAAAAAGCCAGGGATTGTAGGATTAGAAAGACTAAACTAGCTTTATCATTGTGGAGGAATTTAAAGCAGATGAGGTTGAGGATTTTGCAAACGGTTGTCCCTCCTCAGAGCCATGAAATATTTTGATGGCTATTGACGGACGACTTTAAAAATGTACTTTCACCTTCTAATTGCAAGCTTGTAGTGACTGATTGGAATGGCACTTTGAAGATAAAGCGCAGAAAATGAAATTTTCCGTCATTATCTACAATCTGTTCTCATGCATAAGATGCCACTGCAATTTGAGCTAAATCTGGCTATCAGAAGGACGGGCAAAAAAAAGTGAAAAGTGCAAATGAATGAAACAGAAAATGTAAAACAGATGAAAATGTCCATACATTTCAGAGGCCGGCTATCTTTCTCTTTGACTTTTTCTCCCAGCTTCTGTCTGTGTCTCCCTCTTTCTCTGGTTCCAGCACTGACCCCACTCATTAAAGCTGATTAAAACTTTTCCAGAGAACGTTGTTTGCCCTCAGAAGATGATAACCTCTACAAGGCTGCTACATAAAAGAATAATGGCTCACTACAAAAGAGGGTTGGTCAAAGAAAAAACCCCATCGCCTGGGCCCAGCAAGGCCCCAATTGGAACATTTTAGAAAATTAATGAAATTTTAGATCAAATGAATTATAAATTAAGGAGAGGGAGAGAGGAAAAAAAAGATGAATAAGTCATAAGAAAATGTACTCTTGCTATCAAACTGTAGGAACATGTTATCCTCCACCAAGCTTGAAGAAACAGGGTCAGGTTCAAGCCATGCGGATTGGGAGGAAAACAAAGGTTCCCACTCGGCTCAGCTTTGAAGATAATTGTTGCAACTGTACTTGAAAGGGGACTCTGGCCCCGGCCCCTACTGAGAGGGATCCACTTTGACTCAGTCGCTGTTTTTGTTGTTTTGTTGTTGGGCGTTGTGTTTTGGCGTAGCGGGGATTTGCGACATGTGGGAATGCTCCTTTTTAACAGAAATCACATCAAATGCTGCTACACACAGGCTGAATGTGTGGCACTGTGGCTTTTTTTGTTATCTAATTAATAAAATCCCCTTTAATGTGGTATTAAAAATAAAAAAAAGGAGGCAGCGTGGCGGAGGGTACATAAATTGGTTTGTGCAAAGTTGGAAGCCTTGGGAAAAGTTCTGGTTTGCCTCTTTTTTTACATGTGAGGCGGTGGCTGCCGTGTGACAGGACTAACATGACATTATCTGAGATGCGTGTGACTCCCCTCAATACTTGTCATGTTCGCGTTCAGCCACTGTCAAATGTGACTGAAAAATTCATAAAAGTGAGAGCTCGGCCCATGTCAGCTGTCATTTTGTGTGGGTAAGTCTAAGGTTACATGTTGTTGAAGTGTTGGTTTGAAGTACTTAACAACAGGGCACTCTGTCTCACACACACACAGACTTAAAAGGCATGCCACACACTAACACAGCTGAAGGGTGTTAAATGGATAATTAGCACGGAGTTGTAGAGGCACTCGACCTTTCTACAGCAGGGGTCAGAGTTCCTGGCCTGAGGAAACAAACCACTCTTTGATCAAAGAGCGGTCAACACTGGTCAGCCCTGCTGAGTTCATTCACTTTTACAAGCTAAACTCTGCTGTGTGTGTGTGTGTGTACGTGTGCGCACAGAGAACACAACATGATTTATAGCCAGAATCTTTAAATGGCCATCCAACTCCCTCCGATTTTTAATTTCCAAACTCTTCTGCTTTTAGCTTTTTAATAAATTCTTTTCAACACTTGTTCTGCATCCTTGCATGAACTCGAAATCATTGCACGCATTCATCATTATTAATTATGGCTAATAGTAATAATAATATGAACCACAATAATAAATTGCAGTTAAATATTAATGTAAGAGAATAATATCATCTATTGAAGTTCCTTCCTCTCTCTCTCTTTGACCCACACACACTTTTTCTCACGGTATCTCAATGCTGTGGCTGCCGAGCTTGCAAGACACAATTCAAAGGGTTTATTCTGTTTGACCATGAACACTGAGCAGTGAGGGTGAATGCTTGAAATTCTCATTAACACCAGCAACGCATTATTTACAGCAAATGACTCACTTCTCAGCCTTGATACAACTGACTATTGTTACATTGTTATTGTGCTGTAGTTGTGTTACGACAAGAGCCATTCTCTTCACAAACATTTGGATTTTAAGAATTTTTCATGAGCTTTCTTGCCTGTGAAGATGAATTGGGGGTGAATCAGCCTTAACAAACTGTGCCTCTAGATTAGATTAGATTAGATTTACCTATATTGTCATTATGCAGAGCATGGGTAGCTAATAAAATGCAGTTAGCATATAACCAGAAGTGCAGAAATATAGTGTTACAGATACAGATGAGTGCAGTTATGCTGTATCTTACAATATGTACAGTGGAGTAACAATATACAGATATAATACAGTATATATACATATATTAAAAATGTATAGAAGAGAAGTGGACAGAGTTATAGAATGGATAGTGCATATATGTAAGAATGTATGTATAGTCTGAACAGTAACTATGGTAAGTAAGTATGCAGAGTAAATGAATGTACAGAGACTTTATAAAAGAGTGTAGGGATTTTGTCTGTGCAAAAATAATTAAACCATGTAGGGGTTCAATCAATGCAAAAATATGAATAGTGCAAATAACATCTACATTAAAGTAATGTGAAAAGTGCAGTATGAACACTAGGTGCAATTGGATTGAAGGTGCAGGGTTCAGCAGGGTCACAGCCTCAGGGATGAAGCTCTTCCTGATCCGGCTGGTGCGAGAGTGGTAGGCTCCTGTTAACGCCTGTCGAGTGGTAGGAGGGTGAAAAGTCCATGTCATGTATTTGACAAAAAGAGTTGACTTAAACACAGTTTGAAAGTAAAAACTTGAACGAAATCTCAAAATGTGTTTTTGACTCAAAACTAAATAGAGAGGTGATGAAATTAAACAAACAACTACTTGTTTTCCAGCGCGCCCCGGTTATCCTCCCAGTGAACCCTGGAACTAGACAAACCCTTCGGTCTCTAGTTGACAGAAGAAGGACGAGAGAGTAGTGTAGTTGTTTTGGGACAAAGGTTGGAAAAAACATAGTTGATGTATGGTTTTCAGAGTTTTCAGAAATATGGATTTTGTTGCCCTTGTGTTGTTTCATTTACAGCATCTGAGGCCCAGACTTTTTGAATGGTGTTGGTGCAGGAGTGGGACATTTTTTTGTGGCAGGTGATACTTTTCTGAATTTGATAGTATTCCCCATGCGGTTTTCATCTCAGAATAAATATGCTATTCAGAACATATTCCGTGCCTGGATTCATTACTTGCCTTCATTCAGAGAACAAAAAAGCTGCTTTCTTAATAATACTTTTATTATAATGTGGCCAATTTTCAGTACCAGTTCTTTTAGACAAAAATTAGTCAGGTGGAATCTAACCTTGAAGCAGTTTGATGAAGTTTGGCTAAAACTAGACTAAAATATTCAGAGCATTATGTGTAATGTGTCAAATTTCCATGGACCACTGATCTCATGACTCTCATAAATCTAGCACTGAGAATAAAACATATTGATATGACAGCTTTACATTAAAACAGAGCTTCTGTCTTCCTTTTTAGTGCACCTTTTATGGGTGCTAATGCAATACATTTCTTATTGATATCAAGCTACACACAAAGTTTTGTTATAAAACAAAACATGCTAACACTTTATTTTTTTAATTTTATTTATTTCCATTGAAATAGGGAATTAACTAATCAAACTTTCAACTTTTTCTCCCCTTCAGAAGCTCAGTAAAGGTAGTGAACAGCAGCCAGCAGCATGTCAGCTTTCAAAGTGGAAGGTAAAGTGAAGTCCACAGGTGTACAGAGGATGGTTGCAAACAGCCTCTTTGCACTAGCAGGCACCTCGGTCAAAATCCCCTGAGGCTGACATGTTATTCCCCTGTTTGAGACAATAGCCTGCCCTTTGAGCCATCCAACTGCGTGTGTTTGTGAGAGAGCGTGTTGGATATTGTGTTTGTGTTGAGTATAATAGAAAGCCAAAGAAAACATTCCTCTCCCGATCACTCCCTGACGTGTGTGTCTGTACGTGTGTTAAGGGAAAGAGAATGAGAACGGATATCTCTCTCCCTCTCATAGACAGGGCGCTCACTGAGACGAGAAAAAATGAGGTTAACAATAGATAATCGGACATGGGGTGCTAGTCTTCCTTACAATGGGCCATCACAGCTTGTTACCGTATGCTCCTCAATAATTAATGTGCTCCTCCCTGGCTGCTCCGGTACATGCCAAGCTTTGATATAAGGTTACTGTGCTTAGGGTCCCGCCACAGGAGGGGCGGCTGCTCTAACAGCGCAGCATTTCATGTCGTCCTATTTTAAATGCCCATCCAGGCCCCTCTCCAGTTTGGCCCTGGTTGTCTGTTAAAAGTCAGCAATTCTTTAATTTTAGCCCCCCCCCAAAAAAACAAAAAAACAAAAAAACAAAAAAACAAAATTATTAGAATGTTTTTGTATTGCTGCTAATGGTGTGGAGTTTCAGAATATTTCATCTGAGTGTATGTGGGAGGGGGTTAGATTCAAAAGCAGAAAAAAAAGTTAGTATATCGTTAAAAGTGGAATTGTTAGTGGGTTGCAGCCATGAAGACATTTAATCTAAAACTAATCCTTTTTACAGTTTCTCAAAGTCTGCATCCAAACTACTGTGAGGTGGGTCACAATCAAATAAATGCAGTGCCACAAATTAGACAGTAGAATTCAAAATGAACAGTTGTTTTCTATCACAAAAGTTGTGTTTCTGTAACTCAGCTACGCTGAATGACTTTACAGTAGTATTGTGATTACCTAGAAATGTATCAAAGGATTAAGTAATTAACTTAAGTAATCAATTTGATTAATATTTCCGCTCAGAATAACAAGTGTCTGTGTGAAGTACTATTTGGGGTTAAATATTTAACGAGAAATATTGAGCATAACGGTTTTGCGATGTCAGATCTTCACCTATATCGCTATAATGCCCCTGTGAAGATGAATAAACAAAAAGAAGTGAACACATAAATAAATAAGTGAGAAGTTTGCAATCAGAAAAAATAAATCTAATTGTCACTCTCTTCAGAATTTTGACTTTCTATAGACATGTTGCGGTAGTATCTTAAAATTTTCCTTTGACACATTTTATTTTCAGTAATATACATATAATAAAATAACAATACAGTTATATGTGTATTCTAAGAAAGCACGATATATCTCCTATTTGGTTACTTCTGGTACTTTACAAAAACAAGACATTAAAATATTATTTATTTATGTTATTATTATTTTGATATGACTTCTCCAGTGGGTGTAAAAATCTTGGTAGCCTACTTGTAACTTGATTGGTGCTATATCTGTGTGGGCCACCCAGTTAACCAGCTAAGGGATAATGTTATCCGTTGCTCAGCCCTATCTGTGACTTCGAACGTTACTCATATTTTCTCTTGGTGACTCACATCTGTAATTTGACAATTGGATCATTTGCCATGACATCTGACATTTGCCTGACCTGCTAGCTACACCCTCTCTTTCTGTAAGCATGACAAACACAGTACTAATGTAGAAATAGCGTATTACGGGAATCAGGGCTACCATTAGCAAGCCAGGCTAACTGGTGCTTCAATAAGTGGTCACCACAGAAGTTAACAGTTCGAGGCTGTTTCCATAAATATGTCAACAAATAGTTTTATCCTGTTTTACGAAACGGGAAAAAAATGCATAATGACAATGGTGTCATTATTGTTCACCTTTTCTTACAGAAAAAGTGAGGAGAAGCGATATTTAAATTTGACTTTAACATTGTAAAAAATAAACAAAATCTGGCAGGAATGAGTTCTAGTACGTGAGCTTCAATCCTCAAAACAGCTCACAACTAGTTTGCACAAAATGGCCTTTTGGACTAGGGGAAAATGCTGCTCCCCAGAGAAAAAAATTAAGATTGACTGCTATATAAAGTGTGAAAACTGTAACAGGAAGTTGGCAGGCCCCTCACTGTTCTGACATATGCAGAAACCCCCCTACGCACAGGGATCTGTCAGTCAGTTTCAGGGGCACAGCTGCAGCAGGGCATGGGGAGAATTAGCCCCCTACTGTGCCCCCCACATCCCACCCGTCCATCTCCACCCACCAACCTTCCCTCCCTCCGCCGCTCATGCTTCCACCCATTCGCCCCCTTACTGAGGGGCCTTCTTTTCCTTTTGCCCTAATCATGGATGTTCTCCAAATAATGTGGTTTATTTTAGTAACGGGGCGGGTAGGAGTCAAGCTCGTCAAGGCTGTCCATTTGCTGCAGAAACATTATGTGACAGGAAAAAAACATGTCTCTGATGGCTCTGGAGCAAGGCAGCGCAAGTGCTAATAACTTGTGGTCAAGTGTCTTGCTTCACATTCTGTCTTTTGCACAGTTTATCAGTGATTTGTCTGGTGTAGATCTGGCCTGTATGCCTAACGTCATCTAGTTCTTCTTCCTCCTCCTCACGTATTGAGACATATCTGTGGAAATGGGTAGATGGACAGCAGATGGGGAGATGACTGACAACTGAATGAAAAGGAGAGGAGGATAATAACTATGTAAAATGTGCGTGGTAAGGAACGGCAGTCCTAAGAGCGAGGGAATGAGTGGCCACCTCTATACCGGGGATTATGTCGGTCAGTCTTTGTGTACGGAAGGGTTTAGGGGTTCACACCAGATTAGGGACTGGAGGATTAAATTAGGAGACTTCAAGAAAATCCCTCAGACTCCGCTCTGTTTATCCCTGTGTAGGCAAACACCAGTTTAACTTAGACATAAATACTGTTGTATGTATAAGTGGTGAAAGTACATTAAGTACTTATGCACTTAATTACCGGAAAGGGTACTTTGATCAAATGAGGTTAGAAAATTCTGTTTCTTGATTCCTGGACCATTGACATACTATTCTTTTTAACTAAATACCTAAATTTCCCCCACGGGGGATTAATAAAGTTATATCTTATCTTATCTTAAACATATACAAATATAGTAAGTGTTGCATCCTCTCTGGGCTCTGCTTACAGTGTATTCATTCTGCTAACTTACTCAAGTAGGCAGACTGTCAGAAAATTAATGAATTCTTAGAAGATTATTGATTTATTTTGTCTGAAACTAGCAAGTACAAGTCTAGTCAGAATGTCGAAGGCTTCATGAAATGCAAATACTTCTGTAGTGCAATCAGTTCATCAGCAAGGCTTACAAACGGATCACATTCACTGCAAAACTGTAAGAGAAAATTGCATGAAAAAGAGAAAAATATTCCATTGTTTCATGTATTTTATTAAGAGGAGCATTATCACACAACACACAACATCATGATTCATATCATATTTGCACATCACTACCCGCATGTTTCAGGCTTTCACAGTACGCATGCATTTTTCCATCTACTCGCAGAGCTTGTGTGCAACAAGCCTGTACTCCTACATTCAGATCCAACATTTCCTTTCATGTATGGCCTTGCACCACAAACCAGCCTCCAAAAATTCTCTAAAATAAACATATGAACTTTCTTTGAGCACATCTTAACATCCATGTGTGGGGCTCAGGCCCGTGTTTTACTGAAAGGTCCAGGACCGGGACATCTACTGTTTAAGTAAAGAGCATTAAACCACGATTTAGACCTTTGTTTTTTAAAGAAAGCATCTGTCCGCCAAATCAGAGGAGGAACACTTGCAAACCCAAACACTTGACCGCATAATGACAGCCAAGGTTTCTGGCAAAGAGGCCACAGAGGTTGTAAAATAATGTGGGGAGTGAGGGAGTGGGGAATGACCAGTGCTTAAGTATGGGTTTCCTTCTGGGTTATACATGTCTTTATGTGTGCGCAGGCCTTGTGATCAGTGAGCCCCAGAGTGGAACAGGCGCCTCAAATAGAGTGCGACAAGCAGCTTCATAAGTTAAAGCATGAGAACCGTGTGACAATCTGCCGCTCACTGGCTAGGGAAGCGAAACCATGCCAGTGTCAGGGAGGAAACAGGAGTCCCCTCTGTATTTATAAACCACCCTAACCAACAAGTTGATGACAAACTGAACAGCAGGTTAAAGCAAATGATGATTTGAAACCTACTACAGTAAACATTTGTTCTCTGACATTTGACACTTCATTTTAGGAGGGGTTTTTCAACGACATCCAAAACCTAGGGATTGGTAATTTTTGATTAGCATTTCTTGTCAGAGTTTTAAAAAACCTGCATTGCATTCCATGCCAATAACAAATCAGTTTCCACCAGATGTCGATGACAGAAAAGGGAAAAAACTGATTCATTTTAACTTGGACTATATAGATATAATAAAATGACAAAATACTTATAATGGTGCTGGACAAAAGACCAACAATGTACAGACCAACACCAACAACTGGATGGAACATAGATGTAATTCTGGCTTTTTGGTTAGGCATTATTCTGTATGGTCAAGTTTAATTTTTGCAAATATAAAGAAAATGTTATATTTAAACAGTAAGAGACTGTGCAAAGATCCTTAAAGTTTATTATGTTATTTATATAATATATATAAAACAGCAATACAGTGTGCTTCACAATATATATATATATGTCAAATATATATATAGACAGATTTAAGAAACAGGAACATTAAAAACAAACTTCTCTCCTCAAAAAGTCAGAACCAAAAAAAGTATTCTTTTCTGGCACCCCTGTTATAATTTCAGTCCCCAAGTGATGTTTAGTATTTTTGGTGAGCTACGTATTGTTGTAATGTATGCATAAATGTATGTGCACAATCTTTGTCATGGACATCTATGTTATTCAAATGAAGGTGCATCATGCTTAAATGAAGAAAACCTTCAATGTGCCTTCTGTTCCGAGCTCACTTAATAACCACAAAAGCTCCTTGAGTGGCAAACGAAGGACAGATTGCGCCAAAACCAATTATTGCGCCTTTGTTTTAGCGGTTGTTAAGTCCACAGATCTCCTAAGAGCCGGGGTGCTGTTTTGATGTCTTTGAGTCAGGGTTGTTGGTGGATGGCATTAGCCACAGCTATAGCCACAAAGAGCCAGGCGGCAATGGGGCCCGAGCCTCAGTCCAGATGGCACGCTGCCATCGCGACCTTGTCAGCACCTGCTCCCCAGGCACTTTGTCCGGGCATCGCCGGCGGGAACTGAGACGGGCACATCATGCCACCCCATCGCCATGGCAGCTAATGAGTCCCGTGCCCGCTTAATTAAGGAAACCAGCTTAATGCAAGAAAGAGGGAGGCGGGGGATGACATATAAAAAAAAAACACAGCATATGCTGGACCGCAACCAAAACAACAAAAATAAATAATTAGCCCCCAAAAAGGGAGTGATCGCTAGAGCCAAAATATCATTAAAATTTGAAATGTAAATCTCCTTATCGGCCTTCCAATGTCATGAATTAGCACTACAGCTCAACGCATTAAATCAAGGCTAAAAATATTCAATTAATAAATGAATGAGTGGTGATGAACTTTTGATTATTTTGGGCTACAGTCCAAGTGCACCTTATCAGGGAATGTCACCTTGGACTAGGCCTTGTTGGTCTGTTAAATAGTGTCAGAGCATCTTTCTTTATCTGCTTATATTATTTTTTTTTTCTTAAAGAGCACTCCATAACGTGGAACCTCTCCGCAGAGACGGGGGCTGTCCGTGTTTATGCCTGATTAGCCAAAGCACCACAACATGCACTTGCTTTTGCTCCAGCAAAAAAGGCAATAAATCATTTAGATTTTATTAAACTCAAATTAAAGCTGTGTGCGTGTGATGGAATTACGCCATTTAAAATGTTACATGTCAGCCCCGTCCCTCCCCTTGGGTATGAACACACACAGACACAAGCCTACACCTTCTCCTCTTCCTTTGCCCTCATCAAGCACACACAGACAACCCCTATCCTCCTCCACCCTCATTATGCAGGACGAAAATGTCCCTTTAAGAATGTCAGCCAGTTCCAAAACAAAAGAAGGCACTGAAAAAAATAAAAAATCCGTTGTCCCTCCACATCTGAGGGCCCAGAGAGCGATGGAGGGAAGGGGAAGGAGAGAGGAGGGAGTGGTGGTGGGGGGGGGGGGGGGGGGCTAATGTGCAAACTTGTTTCCGTCCTCTACGGCTCGCCCATCATTTATTCAGCAGCTCGGCGCTCGAGACGGGCCACTCGCATTTGCTTGATACTCAATTATACATTAGTGTACATCACTTGGCAATCTGTTCATATCAATTTAATTGGATTTTAATATTGCCTCTGATCTTGTTGTCCAATTAACAGTGCTGGCTGGCAATAAAGCAGAACCACACACTATGTGACACCTTTGATCCCCGCCATATGGAGCCCTTCCATTGATTACCGGCACCGCCACTGAATTTCACTCCCTCAATATGGCCTGTGATGAATGGAGGTGGAGGGTATGTGTAGGGGGGGGGGGG
>NC_060164.1:1712461-1738043 GCF_021292245.1 Micropterus dolomieu | reverse complement strand
GGGGGGGGCTAATGTGCAAACTTGTTTCCGTCCTCTACGGCTCGCCCATCATTTATTCAGCAGCTCGGCGCTCGAGACGGGCCACTCGCATTTGCTTGATACTCAATTATACATTAGTGTACATCACTTGGCAATCTGTTCATATCAATTTAATTGGATTTTAATATTGCCTCTGATCTTGTTGTCCAATTAACAGTGCTGGCTGGCAATAAAGCAGAACCACACACTATGTGACACCTTTGATCCCCGCCATATGGAGCCCTTCCATTGATTACCGGCACCGCCACTGAATTTCACTCCCTCAATATGGCCTGTGATGAATGGAGGTGGAGGGTATGTGTAGGGGGGGGGGGGAGTGTGTGATAGGGGTGTGGAGTGTGAGGTATGTGTGGAGGCATCATCATCATGCCCGCCCCCTCCCTCCACACCCACACCCACCCAGCCACCGCTGATGTGATAAAAATTTCACATCGCCGCGCAACTTCATTTATTCTGTTGACATTCGCCTCTGATTAAAAACAATAAAAAAAAAAGAGAGAGATGGGCGACCATGCCCTGAATAGCATATGCAAATCGAACCCTGGGCATCTATCTTGTTGAAGCCAAGGGGACTGAATGACTGACTGACTGACAGGCTGCCTGCTGCCTGCCTGGCACACTGGCGAGGCAGGCAGCAATGACAACACGCTTTAAAGCGGCACCTTTTTCTCTTGCTATTTCTGGCCTCCCCTTTTTTCCCACTTTATTCCTTTGTCCTTTGTTTCTATCCTTCTGTTCCCCTACCTCCATCATCTCCTCCCTCGCTCGTCTTCCTCCTTTCTTCCTCTTTACCTTCTCCCCTCCCGCCTGTGAGGGATTCACGGCAAGTACTGGCGCTCGTAGAGCAACAGTCAGCAAGGAAGAGGAAGCAGAAAGGGGGAAATCGAAGGGACGCTGATTATTCCCTCTTTTCATAAAAATGCAGTGGAATAAGGGAGCAGAAGGAGAGAGATAGGGCATCCATATTTTATGGGGACTTACATGAGTTCTCAAATTGCCAAACAATAAAAACAGTATGGGAAAGGATAAAGAGGAAACAGGGAGCTCACGAGGCCGGTATGAGCTGCAGCTGTAAAAACTACCTGTGCAGAGGTAGCTGTGGTGAAAGCGTTACACAAATCTTATTCACATGAAGCTGGAGGGCAAGCTGAGCCGGTGAGATGTGGGTGGGGTGGGGGTGGAGGGCTGCACGGAGGAACAAGGAAATGGGTTGGATGGTGGTTGTTTGGAGGGTGCGGTTGGGAGTACCAAATGCCCTAGTAAGATATCTGAAAGGGCTTTGAAGGAATGTGTATGTCTGTAAGTAAGTGTGTGTGTGTGTGTGTGTGTACAAGACTGTGTATATTTGACCCAGTTCATGTTAAAACGCACATTCCTAAGATAAGGAAAGGTGCATATTATGTGTGTGGAAATGTGCACGTCTGTGTGTTTGCCTTCCTGCTTCCACTAGATACTCTGTGTGTGTGTGTGTGTGTGTGTGTGTGTGTGTGTGTGTGAGGCCTGGGGCAGTGTACAAGAGCTGATATCTGGTCAAGTGGTCAAGGTTTCCGCAGAGTCGATTCTGCTCAGGGCTATTGACTGACTAACCCTCATCACTGTACTCTATCTATCTATCTATCTATCTATCTATCTATCTATCTATAAATGTGGCACACATCGATGCTGACTGCTGCTCACCTACTTTTAATAACCAACGGTTTATACCAGTTGTCTGTATCTGTGCCATCCTCTCTCTCTTTCTCTGTGTCCCTGTTTAAAGCACCACTGAGTAGCGGCCTATCATTAGAATAATTAATTGTTCAACCAAGTGGCGTATTCAGAGGGAACCACTCGGGCAGAAGCTACAAGACAGCAGTTAGTGAGGAGGGGGAGGAGGAGGAGGAGGAAGGTGAAATCGAGCGTGAGTCTACAAAACATAAACAGGTTTTTCTGTTATGAGCCCGAGCAGGCGTGAAAAGGGAAAATAAATAAATAAATAAATGTGTACTGGATGTGTATTATGAATGCATCCATCAAACTCATCTTTTGACCTTTTGAACTGCCAAAGTGAAACTGCCTGAAGAAAAGACATAGAATTAGCAAATAAGAAACATATGTTCATGGTAAGATAAAAATGTCCATAATTAACATTAAAGATTCACTGATCCCACTGAAACATAGGTTGTATTATGGGATCAAGAAAAATAAAATGCCTCATCACTTTTTGGAAAGCCGAAAACGAATAATTTATATTTTTTCAAGTCTGTCGTAAAAAATTAGCCAGGTGCCCATACGAATATTGAAACAGGTTTTGCCTGCTTTATTCATTCCTCCTATTTATACTGGTATTCAAAATATCCCTACGTAATGTGCTTTCAGTATAAGTGATGGGAGACAAATCCATAGTCATATTTCCATGCAAAAAATATCTCTTTTTATTACTATTCTTCCACTGTAGGTTCCACAAGGAACCTCAAAGAGGGAGTTTCATACTAAAAGCTGTAACTCTGGAAGATACCCACTTGATTTGACAAACTCAGATTGGTAATGCCTGTCATTTTTGCATGTTAGGAAGGCTTTTAGTGACCAGCATCAATAGGAGAAATGATTATGGAAAGCAAATCCGGTTTCAGTGTACATATGGACATTTGATTATTATGTTAAGATGGACACTTGAACATACCCTTTAAATAACAGACTTTGGTCAACCAAATGCATATTAACCCAAATAACTTAACCAGTTTGTTTGGTGTTTGTTTAACCTCGATTCGTTTTTTCTGGCCAATTGGTGGCAGCACATTTGGAGTCATTTTTGCGATCACCTATCAAATTTAAATGCAACATTCACTCTTCTTTTAGCTCTGGTTTGGTCTCCATCAACTCCTGAAGTACATATCTTGCTCTTTAGCTGCAACATGCTCCACTATGTTCACTGGCTAGCTGCTAATATTGTCTGTCAGATGTTTGGTGTTGAGCAGGTAGTGTACCGTGAGTTCATCAAAGCTTTTGAGCTGATAATGGGGCAGAAAGGTTAATCAGAGCAGATTTTGCGAGCCAGAAAACCAAAGCAGTTAGCAAAAACAGACTAAAAAGCTCCGTAGAACTGAGAGTTTTAGTTCTACGGAGCGTAAGTTTTGTGAATTCAATAATATGAGTGACTCCTATAACAGTTATTCGATGCACTGATCAGTGCAGCTTAAAGTGTCTGTCTGGTGACCATCTGTAAATGCACTGGGAAAAGCCCTACAGCGTCACTTTTGAGTGCTAAAGGTAGGTGTAGGATATTTAACAGCCAAGTAAGGAGGTGGTTGGGGTGGACAGAGTTGAAATGAGACTTTCAACTGGGAGATTGGTGGTTATTTCCCGTGTGAAACAAAAAGTCAACATTGAATGCTTTTATTTAAGTAAGTTGTGTAAGTAATGCAAGTACACTTACGTAAGTTATGTCAGTTAACTGACGTATGTAAGTTATTTTAACCCAGACCATGATCTTTTCCTAAACCTAACCAAATTGCGACGTTTGACAATGTTAACAATGTGTTTCCAAATGGCGGCGTTGTCCTAACTTTAACAAGTACTTTTATTTTGAAAGACAAATTGCCCAGGGGGTTAAAAACTGACGCCAAGGGGTTTTGACTAAGAGTCTATATGTGATGAGAGGGAGTGAGAATGTGTTGTGGTGACTGACGGACATATGAAATGTGTTTGCAAATAAAGTAGAACTCATGTAAATGCTGCACTCGGCTCACCTTTTCAAGGACAAAAGTTAGTGAATAGTGTTATGGTCATATGGTCTGACAGAGAACACAGTGTCACAGACTACACACTACAGGTAATCTGAATTGAGCGCTAACCAAACTCTCTATAAACTGTCCACACTCGCCCATGCATTTTTACAATTCACATTTAGTCACACAGGCCAGTGGTGCCCATCTATAGTTCCTTTTTTCAGTGATTTGAAATTAGCTCTAACAACTACATTTTCTCTGGGACTGGGAAGTCTGTCAATCTCAAAGCTGCTTTGGCAAAAATCCGACCTGTGCTCTGCCTTTTCTCTCGGTACACTCCATCTGCCCTGCGTGTTCACCCTATAACTTATGGATTCGCTAACAGCTCACAGCTCACTAACAACCTTTTCAATATAATAAAATGTACAACAGATTTAAGATCTCACTATACTTAAAGACACATCTGCAGCTCCTGTAATTATCAATAACTACATTAAACAGGTTTGACAAAATCAGATATAAGACAATCTGGTCTGGCATGTAGCCTAATATGTCAGTTTCTAACCTGTCTAATCAAAGACCTGGTGATATATAGAGCCCATGGGCATGCTGCATGTCAGTGGAATGATGTGTCACGTGTACTGACTTGTAATAATGTGCAGCCTTGTGATGTTTTGTGTCATAGTTTATGTCATTAAATTAAGTAAGCTTTTGTTTTAATGTCACAACATACACTAAAATTTGGGGAATTTTGGTAATGATCTGATTTGGTTTGATCTGAAAGTCACGGGTAAGCTTAATACTGTCTGAAAGAAAGATAATTGATTCCTCCCAAAAATGAAGGTACAGTGTTATGTTAAACCTTGAGTCATTGATCTTTTTGTTTCACTTGGGGACGGCACAACAAGCTGTAAACACAACATCGGACATTTTATCCAGTCAACTGTCAAACAAACGTCCAATATTAACTCTTCATTTAGCTCCTCTTTCAGCATCAACTCAGCATCAAGGAAATATGTTGCTCTTTATCTCTTAAATGTGCCACTTTGTTCACCAGCTAGCTGCTAACGGTATTTGTCAGCTGTTCACTGCAGAGCAAGTAGTGAACTGGGGTTTATCATAGCTTTTTCACTGAAGACAGCTGCATGCTGCATCTGGAAATGTGGATGATGAAAGCTGCAAGAATGAACGGGCTGTCCTTGTTGCCAGGCCGTCCATGTAAGTAAGAAGTTGTTCTTATGTGTTCTTATGTGTAAAGTTGCGGATGAGAAAACAATCAGCTGAACTGACACTGAAACACTCCAGAGAGCTGAGGGGAACGGTCTTACTTTGCGCACGCTACGAGCAACACCTTTATATATTTAACCCATTGTTCGTATGAAATCATGCAGAAGTAAAACATTAAAATGACTTCATCATTATGGCTAGGTAATCAAAAACATGACCCGTGAATATTAACTGTACACAGGTTTCAGATTCAGTTCAGTTTAGTTTATTCAACAAAACATTAAAATATGTACAATTTTAGGACTAATGCAGATTTGTAAAAAGGTAAGCTATCTGAAAGGTACCCACTGGTTTGACCCTGAGGAGGTGGAAGGACCAAAATCTCCATCTTGTTTTTAGTTAGTGGAAACCGCTTATAGTGATCACGGTAACAGTGACCAACCATTTAAATGGATAAAACACCTGGGACAGAATCATTCATACTTAGTTATCAAGTAGTCTGTTTACAGTGTTCATTTTTTGCAAACTGTCACATGCTTAGGTTCCCTTCCAGCCTGCTCTTCCAACATTAGTTCACTGTGTATGAGTGTGAGTGTATGCATGTGTGTGCTTGCTGTGCTGTGCTGTACTCACATCATCGTGGCTCGGTGACTTATTTTGCCCTGCTGTCCCTCCTCTGCTCAAATACCAAAGCATTTATAGGCTAACCTTGTTTGCAATGTCCATCCAAACGATACATTCAGCAGAAATGTGCATTGTTTTTGAGGTGGTGATCCAATCCTTTTTACAACACCAGTTAATACTATCTATAAATTATTTTTACCACTTGTAACAGTTAGGATGTAACTCAATAAACAGCTGATTTAAAGATTCCTCGGTCTTAAATTAATCCTGACATGTGTTAATATGCCCATATATGACAATTTTCACCTTTCAGTAGTGTTTAGTAGTTATATTTTTCAGTCGCTTTAGTATATTTCTCAGATCAGAATTGAAATTCTCAAAACTGCATGTTCAACCCCACAACTTGTGCACATCATAAAAGCCATTTCTCATTTTTTGGAACAAATTGCAAATGCTTTGACACATTGATGCAAATGTACGTACAATTATGTACAATTGTCTGCTGTTTCCTGCATTATCAATTGCTTATGTCATCCTGATCACAGTGTATTATTCCGGTTCTCGGTTGAATAGTCTTACCCCCCAAAACATCTAGGCACAAGTTCATTGCATAAGTCACTACATGCAAAATGGCTGAACACGTTGTCAAATCAAATCTAGATAAAGTCAAACTTTATTAACATTCTTCGCATTCAAGTATTGAGCTGAATAAAATGTTGTTTCGTACAGACCACGGTGCATAAACAAAATAAGAATAGACAACAAATCACAACATACAGTAGCAGTAGCAACACAGCCCTCAGACCATTCACCTGATACACACAGTACCATACACAGTGAACAGAAACAATACACAGTGAGCAGTAAATAGTGCAATAATATACGCCGGATATATGTGTGTGTCTGTGTGTGTGTGTGTACATATATATATATATATATATATATATATAGAGAGAGAGAGAGAGAGAGAGAGTGTCTCGATCTGTCAATCACATTTTCTATACATGTCTATTAGACTTTTTTGTAAATGTCTCCTTACTGTAATTGATGAATTGTGATGTGGATAAGAATCTGTGACCTGACAGACAGGAACATCAGGAGTCAGGAGTGTTTCCCATGTTTACATTTCTAATTTTGTCATTTCTTCTGTTGTGCTATGCAGTGCTATAAAACAGTGTTGCCTTTTTCTTTTCTGCATCACAATGACACGGTCTGTCAACAAATTATAGTACGAACAGTAAAAACGTAACTGTGAATCCAATCTCTTGCATAACTGTATGTGCAATGTGTAATTTTATGCTGCTGAAATTGATATGCCATATTGAAAATGTGCAGCCTTGCGCCTTTTCAATCACTGTCGTTTACATTGGAAAAACGCTTAAAGACTACACTGTTATATTGATAGCATGACTAAGCATTTTGACTATCTTGTTCATAAACAATGACACATGGACTGTAAAGATTTGCTTTTGGGAGACTAAGGATTTTGAGCAAGTTACGGGCTTTTGCAGGTAATCCACTGTGTTGTGCTGTTTGTTCGATATGTTTCGAGAAATGCACTTACTGTAAATGTTAGGGATGATTGGAGAAATGTACCAAAGCGAGTGAGAAAAACTGTAAAGCTTCATATTACAGGTTGAAAAATGACATTTGACTTGAAGTCAAAAAGATTTTCAGATTTTACCAAACAATACAGGTTGTAGCGATAGAAAATAACAGATATGGCCTTGATTGTAATTTGAAGCTGGATGTATATGTCGCTGCAGGCTGTTGTATTTACATGTATTCAGCAACCATCTGTATATGGGTCATGTAGAAAGCCACAATCAAATTAGATAAGGCAAAAAAAAACTTGACAAAATTCAGTTTCAAATGAGTTTGAAGTACAAAACTTGCTGTCATTTTGAAAATGAGGTTGGACTGATGTAAACAGGTTACAGTAAAGTGCTTTAAATCGCCCAATCTGTATCACACAGAGCAGGGAGGAGAGGTGGCGGTTGTGGGGGGGGTGGATACATGGGTGATGGGTGGGAGGGGGTACTCATCCTTTCTTATCTGCCATGTCGCCCAATCGATAACTAGGACATCTAGATAAGGCCTTGCAAGCCTTGTGCACACACAGTTATCCCACTGAACCACTGAAGGACGCACAAACACACACACACACACACACACACACACAGGGCTTCATAGGCTGCAAAGCATACCCCCCCCCCCCCCCCCCCCCCCCCCCCCCCCCCCCCCCCCCCAACACACACATACAGCTCCACAAACAGCAAAGAACACTGAAGCACGCTGTATGCCTGCTTACACACACGTGCACGTACATTCACACTCCCCCTTTTCCTCTATCTTTTGCCTCCTAAATCACCCTCTCAGCTGTCCACAGGTCTCGATACACATTTCTGATACTGTAGATCTCAGAGTAGAGACTGCTGCCACCCCTTCTGTCCTGCCAATCACTTTGCCATGAAATTCGTTGGTAAGCTGTGGTGTTTTACGCTCGACTGGCCAGGAACTATTTCCTCTCGTGGATGGCACATCTGCTTTCTCCATCCAGACTCCAGCCGTTTGGGTCCAGTGTTAAATTAGGGAACACTGCAGCTTTATGCAATGTTAAGAGCCGGCTATAACCTGGCTCTGACGTGACCCTGAGACTCTGTAGAGAAAGGGAGAAAAAGGGGCAGGCAGAGAATGTGAATAAATGTGTGTGTCTTTATTTCTGTTTACAGGAGGGGGGACTATATTCCACTCGCATGCTGTACATTGGACTCACTTGACATTTTTAATCTCATTTTGATGGTGCTAAGGACATATCTCACAGGAGTTCTTTTTGATCTTATTCTAAAATTCAGTGCAGCTCTTACTCTTTCTCTTTACCACTTCCTTCTCTCTCTTAAGGGTCTTTTTCTGTCTTCCCTTCTTTCTTTATATTATGAGAGCAGCTTGTGTGCACTTCTACGCTAATGTGTGTAAGTGCAAGCTTGTGCGCAAGTGTGTGTGTGTGTGTGCAGCTGGATCACTGGCCAAGGTCTTTGAACACTAAGACCTGGATGAAGGATTGAAAGGCCCCTTGAAGCCCCCTGGAAGCCCCTTCAGCCAGCGCTGACACCCTCCAGGGGCAGAGGAGCTAGGGAAGGGAGATCAAAACCGGAGAGAGGAGGCCAAGAGGTCGACGTGAAGGGAAAGATCCGAGGAGCATCTACAGTCCAAGGAAGTATCTGCGGTCTCTGCAGAATTTCTAAAAGGGTCAGTGCAGTGAGCAAAAAAGGCAACAAAACCAGGAAGAGTATGCTGCTGCGAAATGCCAGCTACTCTACAAGAACAGGCTGAAACATCGCCTTGAGGGGCTATGCCAGGCCCAATGGCACCCAATTTCTGTGATGGTGAGGATGCTCTGAAAGATATCGTGCTCGAAATGTTTTCGGATGCCTGCTGAATTCCTAAATTCTGAACTTTCAGTTTTCATGAACAACACTGCCAACCAACTTTTAGATGCGGGCATTTGTATTTTGAAGCCACGCTTGAGTCATGGTGAAGGTTCATACACATTTTGGCCCCAGTGTTCATTCAAGACTGTCATGCTTTCTATGCAAGGTGTAACAATGAAGTGGAATAGAGATGAAGTGAGATTCTGTCCCACTCATTTGCCTTGGCCTCCCCTTAAAGTAGCTTGTTGAAGCACAAACTGTTTAAAAGCCTCTTTCAATCGCCTCCCACTCACTACTTTACAATTCAACAAGAAACAATTAAACAAGTGAGTAGCCATGGCCATGACACCGGAACAATGAAGCACTGCGATGGCGATCAATAGCGAGTCTGCGATTCACCACTCGAGGTCAGTGAACTTAGCAACACACTATGTAGGCTAATGGTCATTGAATGCTGGTCTGAATGAATCCCTGGCTGAATCCTCTGGTAATAATCTTTAATTCCTGCACCGACACTTTCCACAATTAGTGTGCCCTCGCCCTATCCATCACTGGCCAAAAAAAAGGCACCTGGGGCACACAGGAATAAAAAACAAGACAGAGTCAAGAGAGCACTTCTCATTTAATTATTCATCCATTATTTTGGTAAACAGATGCACAGTGGGATGAATATATTGTCTGTAATCAGCAGACTCTATCTTAGAGTTTCTGGATCATCTGTCTTGCATTCTCTCTTCTAACCTTCATCAGTACAGCGTAGAGCAGCTGAAGACACATATGGGCATTGATTTTTGCCCAGAGCCATGAGGGCTGAACTCAAAGAGAGCTTGTCAGAAAAGAGAGGGGAGAGCAAGAGAGAGGGAAAGAAAGTAAGAAAGAAAGACAGAAAGGAGGACGGAAACCTCCCCAAATGAGTAACTGACAAAAAACAAGGTGCCGGCCTGACCCTCACCACCTCCGCCATGTGGAAACTGAGAGGAAAAAGATGCTGACAAAACAGCGAAACAAGAGGAAGGAGGCACAAATAACAAAAGAAACGAAGCTGCTTTCATTTCCCCACTTTGTGGTTGTCTTTTCTACATTTTCAACAAAGAAATTAATGCCCACTTCGAGTGTGTCCGTTGGGCCACAATCTGTTGGCATGCTTTGATGTGCTCATTGCAGCCTCCTCTGAAGTCCTGTACGCCGAGTTCCTCTAACAAAGGGAATAAAATAGGAGGATAAAGAAAGATGAGAGAGGCCTGTTTTTGTATTTGGCAAGGCACTGCTTGTATTCCTAGCGGACATTCCGCCTTCAGCTCTCGTTCCTCACACTCTCGTTCCCCTCTATCTCTCTCTCCTCCTCCTCGCCAGCGCTGGTCCTTGTTGGAAGGTAAGGACTTGGAGGAAGTTAATGATCAAACAGGTAAATCTCATTTTCGTGTGATGTTTATTTATGTCTTTTCTCTATCCCCGCAGCACTCTACCCAAGACCCCACACAGGTTTGTTCTTTCCCCTGTTTTAAGTGCCAAAATGTACCTCTGTCAAAGTCCTTAACAGGTGTGAATACTGATACATGAACGCTAAGCTTGAATTATGTCAAGGACAAAGGAACTTTCTCTAAAAACTACTTTTAAAACTGTTTATAGATTTTTTGTCCATGTGGGGGCAGTACACAAATCTGTAAAATCTCTAAAACAGTTGCCTGTTTACACACTCAGTAAACACAAAGCAATGATAGCATTCTTTGGAGTTGTGTTTCTGGCCAAATTACACTCTCCTATACTAGCTCTCTTTTGGCCTCCACCAACTCCTGTTAAAAATATGTCTTTAGCTGCTACATGTTTGCACTCTGTTCAGTCGCTACTTGCTAATTTTGTCGGTCTGCTTCTTTAGTGCTGGGTAGGTAGTGTTTTTACAGAAAGCAGGTGCCTCCTGCGGCTGGAAACAGAGGTTGAGTGAATAAAAACAGTAAAGCCTGTAAAACCAAAACCAAAACAATGAGCTGGAAGATGCAAATTGCTTAATAATGTTACCAGTCACTGCAGAGTTAGGGAATTATTATCTGTGGGTTTGTCATTATAAGCGACCCCTTTTTACATCACACACAGTCATTTGAGCCATTGTTAACAGAACAATATTGACTGAAGCTGCAGCTTTAAACATTTCAAAATCCTTTGAAAACAGCTTTTATTTTTTGAGCGGGCCACACGTGAATTGATGGAGCACCAAATCAGGTTATCAGTGCACTGAAGTGCACAGACATCTGTCAGCATAGTGATTATTTTAATGACATGATTCAAGTCAAATTTCCACGTAACTCAAAAGTCCTTGTATCTTTAGAGCTTTCAGCTTTTAAATGGCCACACAGATTTTAGGGTGTTTTGTGTTTGTAATTGAGAATTGAAGTGAACAGTGCAGTAATAAGTAATAATATATCATGTCAGTATACATCTAATGCAAATCAGCTTGTTTCAGTTGTGGGTGAAGCTCATTCTTGACCTTGGAAACAGCATTAAATATCATCTCACTGGATAGAGTTATGCTCTGTCCACTGAGTAAAATCTTAAGTCAAGGTCTACTTATGAGCTTTTTTTGTGGAACTTTCAACTGCACCTCTCAGTTGTCCTCAGCAGAGTTTAAACTATCTGTTGAAGAAGGCCATGAGACAGTTGAGTTTTTTTTTGTCAAACCTACTTTAAATATTATCTTCAATCCAGTTTCATTTTTCTCAATTGTGCTCTTTCTTGGTTTTACATAAAAATGCTTTTTATTTTCATAAAAATTACTTTTGAAGAAGAACTGCTGGCAGATATTTAAAATATGTTACAACAAAACAAGAATGTTAGGATCCTAAATGACTTGATCAGATGAGGATTTCTGCAGTAAACTTTGTATCAGAGTTGATTTTTTTCTTATCCCCTTTTGACTGTTTTTGATTGTCTCATTACATCTGCCATTACTATAGTGATCCTCCATACACTACCACTACAGAACTGAATTAACACATGGAAACCCTGGATGCTGATCAAAGTTCAACATCTCTATATTAAATGCTTGCTACTGAAACGATATACTGCTGGGCCACTTCTGCACAGCATTTCTGTTGTCTGAAATCAATCACCGCCCTCAATCTGAGAGACACACACACATCCCTTGCTTCACATCAAAGGTGTGTCTGTGTTTTCTGTGTTGTGTAAGCCTGTTCTTATTCTGTACACTTGACCCTCTGGCACCAAGGCCCAGTTATGGCTGATAGAGACAACAAACAAAGAGTGATCGCTATCTCCCAGATCATTACGCAACCAACTCCGGGGAAGGCGCGGTACAGAAATAGCCAAAGGGCAAGGTGGACGGCCCGTCGTCAGGGCTCATCTTTCACACAGCCTGTACACCTGCATGCTGACACGCCGGCAAAAACACACACACACACACACACACACACACACACACACGCATCATGTACAGGCTTGTAGGCTCTCACGGGGATATACATTTACAGTACTCACATGCACATACAGCTGCTGTCATGCGTAAAAACCTTGTGAAAAAGTTTAAACTTACATGAAAGGAAATGGGTTGAAAGAAATCCACCACTGTTGAGGCTTGTGAAACCTTTCAAACTACACTGGATAAGCTCAAGAAAAAGCTGCTTGAGTACATTCCAAAATGGTGACCTCTTATGAGATATGAGGTTTTCTTGAGTAACCAGTGTAATGGATTTACAGACACACACACACACACACACACACACACACACACACACCTGTTTGCAAGCTCAGCCGAAGCTTCTTCCCATCTGCAATAAGAGTAATTGCAATGGACATTCAGGCTGGACAAAGTCACTGCAAGGCCACAGTTCAAGTCAAAGTACTTCACCTGGCCCGCTAATACACACTACACACTAGGGAGAACTACTTTGAATTACCTAAGGCATTTGTGCACTTTATACTGACCTGTTTACATAATTGTACATAACCCTGTAATACTAGCATGACCGTTACAGCCCAGTTCAGTTCATGTGCAATAGGCCTGTTGCTGAAACCTGTACAAGCCAGTACATGTAGTCACTTGGGCATTCTGTACCCGTGTACCACAGACGCACGTCATTTCCTCCCCCTTTTTTTTATTTAATATGAAAATTTTTTTGAGAGAACTGTTGAAGATTCCCAATGTGCTTGTACCTGTGAAAATGGTAAATAAAGTCACTTCAGCCAACCATGTGTAGATCTTACTCATCATAGCCACAGTGTCCAGAGCAGTGGTTACATAATACTGCTTAAAGCTATCTTCTCCAACTTCAGTCTGAACTTGGAACTCCAAGTCAAGTCATCCTGGTGTACCACGCAGCAGTTTGGCAGGTTTTTCATTGGTGTTTTTTTACAGCGCTGCAGCTGATGATACTGTTAATGTTTTCAGATGGTTAAAGCTCATAAAAAGTCCTTGAGAGATGAAATGTCAATAAATCGCTTCTTGGTTCAACTTTGACCTCCCGTATGCACCGTGGTTGTGCGTGCACACGGTTTTCTTGTCCAAAGGAATTATTATTGATTTTTTTTTAGGTGGCTCAATTTCAGCTTCACCTCCAAATAAAGTGGTTTAGATAATCTTGCTAAACTGTTGGCCTGTTTGTGACCTTTTCAGATTGCCTGACTGGTCTTTCTTGCTCCAACTTTGTTATAGCAATATCACCGTGTTTCAAGATCTCAGCAACTGCTTTGGTAACTACAGTGTGATCAGAAACAAGACTAAAAGTATGAATATAAGACTCAAGTTATAACTAGCTGATGTTTGTGCAGACATCAGCTAGTAACACCATTCTGTTAGGGGTTATTCATTTGTTTTATTAGGCAGTGCCCATGGCTGGCCAGTAACCAGCCATCAAAGGCTTTGCCCCAGTACCACAGAGCCATCACTAAAGTAAAGCAGAGCGTCTTATTTCTACCCCCCTCTCACACTGCCATCTCTCATTCCTCCCCTCAGGGTTCATCTATTAAATTAAAATAAAGTGAATGAAGTTCCCCTTTGAAGAATGGACAGATAGGGAGAAAAGGCTAAAATGACAGAATGAGAAGGGGGGGAGGAGTGAGCAGTCAGGGGCCTTGTGGAGAAAGGGTGAGCGAGGGCCAGTATGTGTGTGTGAGAGAGAGAGATTTTGAGAGGCTGGGGGCCAGGCGATGGGAGTGCAATTAAAAGTGCACACACTGGCAAAAATCTGGGTGCTTTTAAGGCAGAGTAGCCGCAGACCTCTTCGGGGAACTCATCACACTAAGGCAATGTGTTTGAAGATGTGGTGGGCTCCACTAACTGACTTTTTCTAACAGTCCAGGAAGTACTATAGCCTTCTATTAGGCCTCTCTGAACCTTCTGGTTTTCTTATTTTCCTTTCTTTCTCCTTTTTATGATTCCTTATTCACTAGCTGGCACCATGGCCAAGTCTTAAGATTGTCAGATCAATTTAGACCACGTTTGGCCTTCTAGATTTTTAGAGTGGATGTCTTGATCTTTGGCTTTATTGTGAGTATTCAGTACTGATGGCCTCCCAAAAATCTACCACAAGTTTAAAAGAAGCATATTGAGGTTTCCTTTCTTCATGGGGAGAGTGGCAGTCAGGTCAGCTTCAATTTACATTATCTGCAATGGGTTCCAAAGAAGTTTTTCAAATCAATCATTTTCAATCAACATGAAACCCAGAGACTTTCCTTAAACCTCTGCTGTAGTGTAAAGCACTTTTGTATTGATGATCTCAAGAGACAGCACGTTCATATTATTTTCACCAAATTTAAATGACTTCATGTGGAGCTACAAGTGTGACAATCACAACACAGAAGCAGTGCATAAAGTTTGATTTTAGATGTTGTGATGAGTGTTTGGTGAGTTTTTTGAACATAGTGAGCATATGGATGGACAGTGGAGAAGCTGTCTATGATGATGTGAATGTTGTTGCCATGCAGATACAACTCTAAAGCTGATGATGCACGGAGCAACTTTTAGAGCAATGGTGCTGGGCAATGTTGCTGTCAACGGTAATGAGTAAAGATTACTACCCGAATCCCCTTCCCCATCACTTACAATAAAATATATAATATATTTATATATAGGTTAAAATCTATTGTTAAAAACAACAAAGATCTAAAAAATTTATTCTAACAATGTGCTTAACACTGAATAGAAAGTCAACAGTTTATTATCTGGGTTTGAAATTGTTTGAAATATTTGGGATAATGCAAGTACACAACTGAATAAAATATAACATAGGTCTAGTTCTTTTGAAACTTTGTTTTTTTTAGGATTTTTTAGGGGGGGCTTTTATTTGAGAGAGATAGGATAGTGGATAGTGTCTTAAGATGGGGGAGAGAGAGGGTACAACATGCAGCAAAGGGCCACGCGGTGGACTCAAACCCTAGGCTGCTGCAAAAAGGGCTCAGCCTTGTACATGGGGCTCACGCTCTACCCACGCCCCATTTTGAAACATTTTAATGCAGAAAAGTTACATATTATATCTTTGAACCAGATGTTTCTGCACAATTGCATGCAGATAAAGATTTAGCTACACTACTGTTATTAGTATCATACTATTTGTAGAATTTGATTCCAGTAGTGGCTGCGTAGGATTGTTTCCACTTGTGTGATCTAAACATTTCCAGTAGCTCCAGAATGTTGTAATGTCCAAAAGTCAAAATGTATTGAAAAAGGATAAAATTTACAACATATTTTTATCTAACAAAATAATCTTATTCTATTCAGTCCATATTTGTTGCCATTTAGCCTTTCAAAAACATTTAAACTGTGCATTAACAGAGTGGTCTATAAATTACATATATTAAAAATATTTAAAATGTATTTCTGGTGTAACAGTTTACACAATGAGTGAGTGTCGGTCACACCAAGCCTACATGTATTTGTGCTGACAAAATTGAAGAGTTATATTCATTAAAGAAAGTTGATTCAATAACAAAAGACCAAATAATTTTTTAGGGTGATGACATCACAAAATATGACATTCGAAGCTTCAGTAAAGCCCTAGGAGTCCCATTTAGAACAGTCGAGATAGTTTGAATCAACCATTGAAAGCAACATTTCCTGTCTTTTGGCTTGAAATGAAGCCTATTGTCTATGTGTGGCCCCTGTTACAGGTTACACACTGTATGTCTAAAGGTTGTGGCTAGTACAAAAAAGTCTTGTGATGATGCCATCATGTTACAGTAATGTCATGATGGCTCAGACTTATCTTCACCCCTAGGTTGGGAACTACTTCTTTTTACCCATTTATTTAGAAGTAACGAACGCGGGTGAACTTTTCTCAAACTGTTCAATCTGGAGTTACTTCCTGGTTCAGCTTTGACCTAATATACTTTTAATTATTTATTTTTTTTATCAGTTTGAACAAAATGCGTGATGACGTTCCCTAGTATATGTTTGATTTCCCATGCAACCAAATATTTCCAAGCTTGGGCAAAATACATAATGTCTACCTCCACCATTAGCACCATACTAGCTTTCGAGACTTCATACTAGCCAAAGAGAGGGAAGATAGTTTCTCCAGTGTAGTTGTTGGACAGTGTTGGTGAGTATAAGCAGAGATGTTTACTTGTTTCTTATGAGCATGTGCGTTTTCATTTTTGGTCACAAAGCTGTCAGACACCGAGGCCCGCTTGTGGTGTGTGTGCGTGTGTGTGTTCGTGTGTGTGTGCGTGCGTTCCTTGCAATGTCTATGGGCCATTCTCTCCTTTCCTCACCTTGTGGAATCCATAATAGCCAGTGATGGATCGCAGAGCTGACGTGTCTAATTGCATTCCTTTCTACTCTGTTCAATGACAGCTGTTTTAAGGGCAAACCTGAGCCACCGTGAGTGTCAAACACTGTACAGCATACCAGAAACATACACACACTAACACTGAAAGACACACACGCACCATTTCTCTCTGTTAACCCACATATGTCTGTCATATATCTACTTTATAAAAAACGACCAAAAATTTAACTTTGCATCTGTAGGAACAGCTTCTTAGGGCTTGTGGTCACATGCAGTGCAATTCTTATTACAAAAAAAGACCAAAGAAAATTAAAATGAAAGTGAAAGAAAGGGTAAGGACAGGAAGACAGAAAAAAAGGGAGAGGAAAGAAAAGTAAAGGAGAAAGTATAGAAACTATAGGCGGGGACAGGAAGAGATAAATTAATTTGGTTGGGGAAAGGGCAGAGCAGATGAGTAAAACAGTGAGAGGAAAGGGATGCAACAGGAAAGGAAACATGAGTGAAGTGATAAGGAAGAAGGGAAACATATAAGGAATTGGAACTGAAGGACAGGAGGACAAGAGGAGCAAGAAGGGATTACAGAAGGGAGGAGAGAAAAGGAGAAGACAGGGAAGACAGTAGGAAAGAGGAAAGGATAAAAAAAGGAGATGACAGAAGAAGAGAGGAGAGGAAATACAGCAGAGGGGATGGGAGGAGAGCTGGCATGCTTCATAGTTAGCGTTCACGCCATGGTGATAACGCATAAAAGATGACCAGGCTTGACTGTGGACGAGCACAGAGCCAGCATGGCAGTGCAGGGTCTGAGAGGACAACTCAACAGGCCATTAGTGCTCCACAAATGATAATTTATGCGTCCATGTTGAAATCCGGCCACAGGAGCTTCATCAGCGGCTCCTTCAGAGTGTCTTCTGCCACTAATTACAGGGTCAAAAAAGCAATTTGTACCATCCGAGAAGAGCCTCCGTTCTTTCCCACATTCTCTCAGTGTCTCTCTGTCACACACACGCGCATGAACACACGCACACACACAAACACAGAAAAAGATGAAAAACGCACATAAACACCCCGCACATTATGCAAAGACACCAGCTGCTGGTAACACCTCCCCAACAGGCTGGCAAGAGGGCGAGGAGAGAAATAGTGGTGGAGCGGGTGGTGGGGGGAGATCATGGGTAGATGGGTGGCTTGGAGGGTGGAGTGGGAGGGTGGGTGTGGGTGTGGGTGTGTGTGTGTGTGTGTGTGTGGGGGGGGGGTTGAAAAAGTGAGAAGGAGTGAGAGCATTGGAGGGGCGAGCAGGCATAATGAGGGCTGTTATCAGCTTTGTTTACAGGCCTTTCTGAAAAGAGGTTGAAAAGTTGCTTTGGATGTTAGGTGTTGGCGCCACTGCATTTCTAATTCCACATTCAAGTCTCCCACACAGAGAAATGGTTGCGTACCTATTTTTTGTTTCATGAATTCACCAACTAACAAGCAAATGAAAAAAGACAGAAAGGGCATTTCTTGAGAGTTGCTTCCAGAACTGTGTCGACTCTCGTGTAGTGTTGCTCTCCCCCTGTAGCATAAACTGAAGCTCCACGACACATTTCTTCTAGATGCATGATGTGGCCACTGAGTGGGTACACACACACACACACACACACATGCAGGTTCACAAGATTTCTGTTTGCGTGCTCTTCCAAGCCCTGCACACGGTGTAAGGGACAGGCCAGTGCTTTCAGAGGCATGTCAACTGGACACATTAACTCATAAAATACCCCCCTCTCCATGAAATATGCAGTGCTGGGCCACAAGGATGGAAGTTGACTATCCATAATTGATGTAAATGAGGAGCTCTCCCACGGCAAACACTGTGCGAATCTGTCCGTCTGTGTGTGTGTTGCAGGGGAAATAGACTTGTGGGCTGAATTTTAAGTTGCCCGAGGTAAAGTCATATCTTGTACCATCATGCATCCAAGCTTCAGAAGACTTGCAATGCAGTTAAGAACAAAACCAAGACAATGTAACACACAGTGTACCGTGGAGTCAGGAGTATATTAAGAACTGTGACAGAGCAAGAAAGGTATGAAGGAAGAAAGAAAGCGAGCGTGAGCCAAACAGGGAAATCTTTGTCTTGACACAAGCACAGACTGAAATCTTCCATATTGACCTTGTATTAATTGATAACCTGGTACTTCGATAATGGATGTACCCCCCCCCCCCTGCCCCCCTGCCCCCCCTGCCCCCACCCTCTTTTTTTCACTTGTCTGCCAAGTCGCCGGATGTTTCACTTGGCTGGCCTGCAAGCGGAATGAATATTTTACTGAGCATAACCACCATCTCTTTCTCCATCAGCATCTCTGACATGCAAACGAACAAGACGATTGTGTTCACACAGGATAAGTGAGGTGAGGGTGATAGCTGATGCTCCCTCTTTTGATTCATCTCTTATTATCCCTGCCATCAGTAATCAAGCTTTACTTCACCTGCTTGGTAGAGGAAGACTTATTGGTTATTTTTGTACTGTATGTGTCCTGATCAGTGTTGCACAAGTTATTTTGAAAAAAATTACATAAACATTACTTATTACTCATTGAAAAATTTATTAAAAGAATGTTTTCACCCCTGCCTCTCAAACAGCCTGAGTCTCCACTGCCTACAAAGACAGGACAAATCACACATAAAGTTTCTTTCGACCAACTTGCACATATTTTGTAGTCTTTGGCAGTCAGGGAGGAGCATGAACCTCATGACTAAGTAAATACACTTGACAACCACTGGGGTTCTGGCAGTAGATGACCCTGCAAATCCCATGAGAACGCTAGCTGTCGCGTTTGTGTTGTACCAAAACAAACATAGACATGCTGTTTATGTGCACGGCATGGGCAAAACAGGCCTACAGAGGAAATTACAGGTGAGTGAATAATGAAGCTAACATTAGCTAAAGCTGTTTATTTACCAATATGTCTCCCTCTGGCAACACACAAGTAGTGTGATTGGTCAGCGATGCAAATATCAAAACTCTTTATGAGAACAACTAGCAGGGACTGACTTAAGATTAGAATCTTTACATCACACATGTTAGAGGATTTTATGTGCTGACTGTCAACACGTACTGACCCTGAGTGGAATAGATCAGCCAAAATCATATCCATAACTGGCTCAACAGAAATGTGTTTCCTGGTTGGTTTCGGTTTCGCACCAGAATCAGAATCAGAATCAGCTTTATTTGCCAGGTATGTGTGCACATACGAGGAATTTGACTCTGGATTGTGCATTGCTCACGATGTGCTTACTTATACAATAATACAATAATAAAATCATACACAGGCTACAGTATAGAGAACACATACACATTATAAACAAAAACAATATGGACAGATTGAGACAATAGTGCAATGGGCAGAGTGCAAAGGAAGCAGGAGTAAAATTATAATCATTATTATGTACATGTCAGAGATGGATGAGATATACAGGCGCACATACATACATATATGCATACATGTAGACATGTATACACTGCGATGGAGCATGGTGCAAAGAATGCTGGAATAAATAAGCATTATGTGCAGGTATTATTTACTTGAGGTAGGTGGATTTGGTATACAGTTCAATATACAAAATGTCATTATGAACAGTATGATCAGCTCTGAAACAGAGAATGAGAGAATGATGAATAAATAATAAGTGGTAACCAGTAAACAGATGGCTGATTAGAGACAGAGTTACTGGGTTGTTACACAGGAATTGTTCCTGACACTTTGAGTCACATTCAGCTGTTCTTCAGAATGATGGCTTATGGGAAGAAACTGTTCCTGATTCTGTTGGTTTTGGCGTACAGTGCTCTGTATCGCCTACCAGAGGGGGGAAGCTGGAACAGGTTGTGTCCGGGGTGAGATGGATCTGCATTGATGTTTCCTGCCCGTTTCCTGACTCCAGAAATGTGTAAGTCCTGAATGGAGGGCAGGTTGGCACCGATGATCTTTTCTGCAGTCCCGACTGTCCTTTGTAGTCTGCTCCTGTCCTTTTTTAGTGGCAGATCGGGGTGGGCTCCTCCTGAAGTCCACGGTCATCTCCACAGTTTTGAGTGTGTTAAGCTCCAGGTTGTTTTGGCCGCACCAGGGAGCCAGCTGATCAACCTCCCATCTGTAGGCCGACTCATCACCGTCCCGAATGAGGCTCAGTCCTAACAAACTGAGCTAATGCAGCATGTAGTCCCAAACTGTGTCAGTCAAACGGTCTAAAGGGGAGGCTATATACCAGCGGATCAATAACATAATGCACAGCAGAGTAGAGGCCATTAAAAATATAATGAATGAATGAATGAATTTTTTCTGGTCATGTCAGAGAACAGATATGTGGGAGATATTCTCTTATTTCCCCAAATGGAGACTCAAAATAGAAGGGAAGACTAAGCATGTGTACTGTCTCAGCAGGGATTTTATTAAATTAGAAAAGTTGATCTAAAGGAGAAAACATATTTAAAATCAATAGCTGCAGAATACCTAAAAGCCTTCATACTGCATTATATTCTATTAAATCTAATAAATATTTTTAATTATCACCTACCGCCTGAATATTGTGTTTAACCATAAATTGGTGCAGAAATATTCACTAGAATGCAGGAAATTAAGTCATTAATGCTCAAAATTTTCTGGGGGAGGACCCCCAGACCCCACAGTTTATGGGGCGACACATTCCCAGATCCAAGGTTAGGTTTGGTCTCCCAGTTTAGGCTATGATGTGGAGGTTGACAGCCTATGTGGAGGCGGATCACACTTTTTCATTATGGACCATGATTGTTGACTTTGGTGTTTATGCTAAAATTGTGAGTTTGGCTGCTGAATTTTTTAAACATTTCCCGAGGATTGAGAAGTGATGACCGTTTAGGTTTGGGCATGAAAAAAGTAGTCACATTAAAGTTACACATTACTCTATATTACACGTCCTTGTTTGTGCATTGATATCTCTTAGGTGATCTATATATACATTCATGCCAGTGGTGTCTGAGATGAAATTCCCTTGCTATTATTACACACACACACACACACACACACACACACACACACACACACACGCTTACTGTTTTATTTATTTATTTGATTTTAAATATATTTTTATTTTTTAACACACACACACACACACACACACACAAACACACACGCTTACTGTTTTATTTATTTATTTTATTTTATTTTTTTAACACACAAAGACGCGCTTACTGTTTTATTTATTTATTTTATTTAATATATTTTATTTGTTTTAACACACACACACGCTTACTGTTTTATTTATTTATTTTATTTTAATTTTTAATATATATATTTTTTTAACACAAACACACATACGCTTTCATTACTTTACGCTTTAATTACTTGTTTAATGAAATGTATGATTGTTCTTATGTGGTGTGTATGATGCTTTGGCAATATTGTTGTTACACATTCATGCCAATAAAGCTAATTTGAATTGAATTACAACTGCTAGGTGTATCAGCATGGATAGTATTCCTAAAAATATGATGAAAATTACTACAAAGACTTTGACAACTGGAACTGTTTTTTTAAAAAGTGTGTATTAATAAACTGTAAGCTGCTAAAGAGACATAGGCTATGAGCATTGTAGTACTGCATTATTCATTCAAAGAGCTAGCTTCAGATGTAGCTTTTGTTGCAGCAGGGAGTTGTGAAGGAAATGGATGGAAGCATTTCTAAAATGTCACTCGTTGTCTCCTTACACTTTTTCTTGACTACGCTCATGTGCCTCAGAGTGGAGAGATTCTGCAGATGACTTTGTGACATGCAAGATATGTCTGAAAAGTCTACAGTCACAGGGAAATACTTCACTCCTACACAGAATATGCTCAACAACCAGTGCCAACTGAGCAACTATCACTCCATCCAACTTGGGGATTCTATTGCTGTGTTTAGTGACCTCTCAGACTACCCTGGCGGCTTGATTCTCAAAGGAGAAATCCGACTGGTGACATATGGAGTGACTTCTCAGACCATTTAGGAAAATATTGTGTAGAGTCCCAGCACTTGGCAACAACTTAGTGTGGCTGATGATCACAGCTATTCCTATTATGTGTTAAAGTGTGTGTTGGAGTGTTTGAAGAAGGCACAATAAGTGTTACAAACATACTCAAATAGCATATGGGTTTAGCCGATGACAAATGTTTTGAGCATATAGCAACAGCTGCTTTCTTTGATAAAGACTGCATGTGACCTGTATTTAGCTCCAGATTTTAGCTTTCAGACAATTCATAAAATGTGTGCAAACTATTATAAATGCAAGGTCCACTTACTTCACTTAAGGCACTGTGAAGGGGTCAAGTCACTGACCAGGAGTTAATGGATGGTTGTAGCAAGATCAAGGAATACCTTTGTTTCCATCTCCCATTTAGTGCATTAAGTCTTTTCTCCACAAAGGCAAAAACCACCTCAAGCTAGCGTAAAAACTTTTTTGCAAAATTAAGGATTCATTTTCGGATTTTGCCATTTCCATCAACCTTTTCTAATGCGATACTTCAAAATGCGCATTAAAAAACGTCGATGGAAACACGGCTAAAATTGTTTAAATATGACTTAAGTTCATAGGTTCATCACGCATATTATCATAAATAACTTGCGTCCTCTAGGCTACATTTAGGATGTCTCTTACACATATAATATACATATATACACATTAATGGCAGCAGGTAAACTGATCTGCCACTTAACATCCTAATGCGCAAAACCCAACACAACAGTAGATCTACGGTATTAGCCTAATATCAGTTCACACACAGGATTACTGTAGTAAGAGATGCACAGATTACATATTTTTCCAGTTACTGATTTTTTAATCCCCCCCCCCCCCCCCCCCCCCCGTGATTTTTGCCAATGACACACACACGGAGCAGAATGGGCTGTCCACAAATAACCACTGTGCTGTAGTAATGTTATAACTAAATTTCCACAGAAAGCAACATGCTTTCTGCAGGCATCCAACACATTACGCTCGTTAGTTAGTGAGGCTTACCATTCATAGTTTTCCTGGATTGTCCCTCAGGATTACAACATTATTCCAACATCACCAAGCCTACTAGCCACATTAACCACACTATATGCTATCGCCAAGTTAGCTAACCTTAAAATAAACAGTAAAACAACACGGCAACACTTACAGCTTCCAAGGTCTAAGTCAGGTCACATAAAGCCCATGGCGATCCGTCCTTAACCTGTTGAAAACAGAAGCCCTGGCGAAATTGCTGACTGAATTCTTTTTCTTACGTTTTAAGTCCTAAATCCGCCTATTTTGTTGCTTCGAGTCTCAGTGTGTGCCATCTTGGTTATTGCGCCATACCTGCAAGCTGCCTGCCTGCTCTCCTCTTTTCTGCAGAGAGGAAACGTGCCGCTTTAGAACACACTGTGCTTTTCGCCATTTTCTACAGGCCAGGTAAAGCATTTGGTGTGCTCTTGGTGACAGGAATGTTGATGAATAGTCACTGTTTTTTTTTCAATATTTCAATGTTTTGTTATTTGGAACATGGTTGTATGGACAGAAAGTGTTTTAAAGATATCTACCAATAAAAGTCAGAATTTTAACAGTAAATATTGCCAAAATATGGACATTCGCCTGGTATATTTTGAAAATATTGTATGATAACTGTTGTAGTTTATTTTTTAGTTTAATTTATAGTTACAATCGCATTCTAGGTGTATTAGAAGATATTCAGGTGCATAATAAGCTTCCTTATGATGGTTTTGATGGTTTATTGCATTAAAATATACCTTTTTTTACCAGGCGAGGATGAAAATATATTTTTTCTTCATTGTATCTCCATGTAGTATTGTAATGTTGTATGCATCTAGGCCAAATGGTTGAGGAGTTATTCCGGATTCATGTTGGGTATATTATTTTAGGCGTTGTTCCTGGAAAAAGATGCCTGTCCCCTACCTGGGTGACTAAACTACGTAGTGTTTTTACAAGAGTAGGTAACGCTGAGAGCTTCAGTTTTATAAACTGTTTGCAAGATAGACAGACAAAGCATGCCATTTTCCCTCATTCTGAAGTCCCCACATCATGTATTGAGCTAAAAGTTAACTTGCAAGTATTGCCCCCTTTCGCAGCAATTGAAGTTTCCCTTAGCAACCAAAATGCGACCAGACTTAAGTCTGACTTAAACTTTTGCGTCGAGTCTACGCTCGCACATAGTCACTCTTTATACTTCTGCATTGGTGTCTACTACACTAAGCTATCTTGAATGGGAGTAAAATGATAATCGTGCGGCTCTTTCAAAAGTCGACGGAATGGATCACATTGTGAAAGTGAAGGAAAATTGACTTAAAAGCACGGAACACTTTCTGTGGGCTTGGAGGAAATGTGATAACAAGCTGACCAATCACAGTTCTTGTGGTCCGCGCCACCGTGACGTGTACTTACATTTTTGGGGAGATGCATGTGTGGGCTCCCGCGTAGGGTACGAGGCTACGCGTAGGCTACGGCGAAGAAGTATACATCAGGCTTTAGTCCTCCGAAGACAAGGCTGAAAAATCTCCATGTTGTCATTGACCCAACAATCCACAATAAAACAAATCCACATTGCGTGCAGCATCTGCGTCTGTTGCTAACTTTGGTAGATTCTGAGTGGCAGACAAAAAAAATAATTTGCAGGCAGTGCAGTTGCTTAGTTTCAGACCCTGATTGTAGCTATGTTATGGTAGTTAGTGAGAATCAATTGTTGATAACCAGTTAGTTACAGTCAAGGTGAACAGCCAAGGGTGACCTTTTCTCACCTGTTCAGTATTTCACCCAATACTGTATTTTATAGTACCCCCCCCCCCCCCCCCCCCCCCCC
>NC_060164.1:1702936-1712441 GCF_021292245.1 Micropterus dolomieu | reverse complement strand
TACTCCCCCCCCCCCCCCCCCCCAAAATAATGTTTCTGTGTTTTCAGATCAGCCATGTCACTCCCGAACAAAGATACTAGCCATTGTGTTCACATTCTTAAAACATATGTGCTGCAATAACATGCTTTATTGATCCAAACTGAACTGTTAAACATTGGCATAAAATGAAAACATAACATTAGCAGAGTATCTTTAAAGCTGCAGTCAGTGCAGTCTGGTGGGCATACATGATGGCTATCACTGTACATGCTAATCCCCGTTTTTCTTGTCTTTGTTCCAAACAAAGTGTAAAATATAAAACATCACTTTTATTAAGAATTTATCCAAGGAAAGTGCTTCCAGATATCACACAACCAAACCATGACGATTTTCAAAGCATTGTTGCTTTACACAAACCGTGGGGTTCAAAACTGTGTTTTTAAGAGTGTAATGTGACAGTCACCTAGGCCTTCACTCCCTGCCTCTTCAGGGCCAAATCAATGGCCATTGTTTCCCTTCTTTGACCTTGTGAATAAAGCAGGGGACAGAGCTTGGATGTAGTTACCGCAGCCTCTCTCCTGCAAAGACTTCAAGGTCATTATCTGATTTATGCCGAGCAGAGGAAGGAACACATAGCCTCTGGTTTTCCTTTCTTCTGACTAACCTTTTTCTTTCCCTTTCTCTTCCTCTCATTCTTTCTCTGCCATGCCTTTTGTTGAATGGCAACCCCTAATCAAGTCTTGACTGGAGTCTTGATTTTAATCACCCTCACACACCCTTGCCAAATTCCTACAGGCAAATAGCCATGAAAAATTTACCAGTAATTCCTCACCTTGTGCTGTGCAGCTATTTGTTGTCCGCCTTTAAACTGAGTAAAATAATATATTATTGAATTCCGGGGAGGAGAGTAGAGGGGAGGCAGGCGAAGGGAGGGCAAGGCACAGAGGGAGACCAAGGTCGGCTCGTTTTGCCCGAGGAGCTGTCGATCAATATCATTTGGTCAATAACTTCTTTATTACTACCACTATCACTCCGAGCAATATCATTTTTAAAAGTTTTTTCTCTGTTCAAATATTGAACCATGTGCCAACTAAAATGCAAGGCCCCATCACATAAAAGCCAAATGGACGCTTTGCTATTCTAATGTTTGCTATTCAAACATATTCTGACTGGGGAAGAAATGAGATGTTCTCCATCTCCATATTATCATTTGTCCTTATTTCATATTTCACATATTGATTAGGCCTGTGTTTGCATAATTATTGATTGAGGGCATGACTTGCCAATGTCTGATGATTCTTTAATAGAAGTTGAACTCATAATGTGAAAGTGGCAGCTTTGGAAAGAACTTTGCTCACAACCCCATGTGGCTGGGCGAACAAAAAGACGTTCACAGCCAGAGGAAATTTTACAGATGAAGCAACAGTCAAGATTACATCTGCATTAATCCAAGAACAAAAACAAAAGGAACATTTTTTTTAACTTGTTTTAACACAGTATAACATTACACAAGTCTGGTGGTTCAAAACAGGAATAAATAACTTCCAGCTTCACAAGAACAAATTCTATTCTTATCAACACGATGGATGATGTGTAACGTTACTTAAAAAAAGCACTCCTTTTAAACTTGCTTCTCTTTCTTTGGACGTCTCTCCTGTCCCAGCTGTTTTCGCCGTCCCGCTCCCAACCCACTGTAAATCAAGTCCAAACTGTATTTCCTGTTGTCAATCTGGTCTCCGTCTGTGTTCCCTGGGAGGCTGCGGAGCACAGTTCCATTGCCCGCTCACTCGGCTTGGGTTCTGGTGCTCATTGAGGCGCAGCCCCTCCATTTGTTTCGGTCAGTTCTTTACCGTTTATTGATTTTAAACACACCTAACAATTAGACACCTGCAATCTGATCAGATATCATTATTTTATCAGAATGACCTTAATAATCATTTTAATTTGAATATTCTGCTTTTATTACTAGTAATTTTATTTATTTATTTGATGCTGACATGTAGACCTGGGTTAAAACTAATGTTATTATGCTGTTTGGTCTTGCATTCCAGTTTTTCACCTGATCTGTATACACAGAGCATAATTTCCTTGTCTGGCCACTGCTTTCAGCATTATTTTACCAGAAGAATATGACATGGCTGGCCTTGATGATCATTTTAAACTGATACATCGAATGTTCTGCATCTATTACTAGTTTTATTTGCTTTAATATTATCATGCTGTTTACCTAACTATATAGTGGGTGTATCCCAAGTCTTTTATTGGTTATCCATGATGCTTCTAAGGAAAGGAAATCTCATTTCTCTAAAAACATATTTTTAGGAAGAGAAACAAATGTGGATATAGTTAAGATACTTGAGATGCACCCAGCAAGTGTATAAAGAACAGTCTACATGCAGTCCTGTCCGACAGGGAACTGGGTCCGTCATTTTATCTTGCAAAACACAGGAGTTGATGTTCTACAACTGCCGGGATCCATCTGTTAATGTTATTGTGTGACTTTTGTGTTTTAAAGGGTTAGTTTGGGTCCAAACTAATGTGTTAACTAACCGATCAAGACAGCGGTAGACGAGCAACTCTGTGGGGAGTTCTGTGGGGTAGGTGGTGGAGGGTGTCACAAAATTATGTTTTTTCAAAATACATAGGTAAGAGGGCGGCACGGTGGCCTCACAGCAAGAAGGTCGTGGGTTCAAACCCTGGGTGCCCTGGCCTTTCTGTGTAGAGTTTGCTTGTTCTCCCCGTGTCTGCGTGGGTTCTCTCCGGGTACTCCGGCTTCCTCCCACCGTCACAAGACATGCCGGCTAACTTAATTGGTGACCCTAAATAAGGTGTGAGTGTGACTGGTTGGCGACCTGTCCAGGGTGTACCCCGCCCGATGTCAGCTGGGATTGGCTCCAGGCCCCAGCGACTAATTACGCAGGATAAGCAGTTAACGATGGATAAATAGGTAACAGACAGATTTGATGATACTGTTCCTAAAAAGAGGACATATTGAACATATTTTCTACTGTATAGTGGAGGGACATGTTGGTATTCCCTCAGTACTGGGAAGGACACCCCCCTCCTCAACCCCTGAAAGAATGTGTGGTTACACTCATAAAGTCCGGTTTCCCAACAATGGCTCATTTTAGAACTTAAGAGCATTTTCGTCTGAGTACCAATGTTCTTAAATTTGTACGGTCATTTCCCAAAGCAGCACTTGAAAACATGTGCACGGCAGCTGTCCGTGATGCTGAATTACTGAATAAGCTTTAAAGTAATTTTGCATATTTTAATGTCTATAAATCATGCTATGTATTCAAAATGCATAAATCACAAGTGTAAGTTTTGTAAGCGACACAAAGAAATGTTAATATGTTCAAATGACTGAAGAATGGAAGCAATTAGTACAGTTTCATACTGTAAAACCAAAACAATTGGCTGAAAGATGCTAAAACAAAATATCAAAGTTGGGTAATTATTCTTGTTGCTTACAATGAGCGAGACATTTCACAATGCTTAGTCATCCGACCCATAGTTCATATAAAGAAATTGATTAGTGCAGCTCTGTTCTGTTCTTGCATGAGTTAAAGGAGAACGGTAGACACATTCAGCACAGCAGCTGGTTAATTTGATGATCATTCTACAAGTAGTGAAAAGGCTGAGAAGATGACATTTAAGCCATTTTTTACATCATCCTCCTCTCTCCATCGAGGTCCATGGGGGGAATCACTGCTGTCTGTGGTCATCAGTGCAGCAGACATCATCTGTCATCTGTGCACAGTCTCTCTGTGTCTACAAATTCCATCTCTGCATTGTCAAAACATCTGAAAGATACAAATGTGACTGTCTTTGGCAACAAATATTAACGAATCACTGGACACGCCTTGTGAAATGAATCGAGCCAACGGTCTCAACACTGTAATAACATCGTCAGTAACACTCTTTAAATCACACATCAACATTGTTAACGACTGATGTGGGGTTTGAAAGTAACCCATGAATATCTTAGGGAAGAAAGTGAAAAAAGAGTAAGTTATTTAAGAGCGCGGGGAGTTTGAGCCTGCTGATCGAGTCTTTCTCCCGCCACAGTGACAGTTAACATGGACAAAGGAAGTAGCTCCCCAGAGCCAAACAGTCAATGTATTTTACAACTCAGTCCCAATGCTTACTGCTGTACCATTCTTAGTCCCCTCCCCAGCCTTGCTCTGCCACACATGCTAAAGCACACAAAAGAAACAACAATAAACAAATGCAAAAAGCAATGACAATAAAGCATAGAAATAGCTGAAACTGGAAAGGGATATCGTCTTCTTCTTTAACAGGTCTCTCATTTTAAGTACATTGAGGAAAAATGTTTTTTTTTACTGACATACTATGTGCATGGGTACTGTAGGTCACAGTTTTCATATTTCTTACAGGGATGCAGGTCAATTATGAGTTCTAATCGAGCAAAATGCACTTTAGTGGATTTAAACATGTATTTGTCCTGAAAATTGCTCTAAATCTGCCATGTTCCAGAGTCTGTAATTATAAATATATGTTTAAAGAATATTGTTTTTTTGTACCTTGGAGTATCTGCAAATAACACTGAACCACTGGAAAACAAAATTGTTTGTGCTTCTCTTATCCCTTCATCAAGGTATGCAAATTAGGTTTTTCCTTTTCATCACTCCATGCTCCCAACAGATCAGCACTTCACAGAACAAGTTTGAATTTTTATCTGGTGAAGACAAATATAGTAACTTTTAAAAGGTATTCTACTAATTGTTCTTTCTTTACATAGCATATTATCTTATATGGCTTATATAATTAAACATTTCAAAGCTCAGCTGAAATCACACAAAACAGTCATCAACCAATCATCCATCCAACCATAATGCATCACTGAATTGTAATTGTTTTGCTCTAGGCTGTAAAAACAGGGGAGTTAGTTTGTAGTATTTACAGGGGTCTAGCAGAGGCCCCCTTTGAGAAATCGGAGAAGAGTGACCCGTGATCTCTGACCCCAGTGATTGTTGTATTTGGTGACCTTCAGGTCTTACCCAGACCGGTGCCTCGGGGGGGGGGGAACAGAGAGAAAGAGTATGAGATGGGAGATACAGACACAGATGATGAAAGTGACCAGGAAAAAGGGAGAAACACTGCAGGAGAACATAAAAGGGTGTTACATACTGATTCATTTTATTATTGGGACAACTATAAAAAGGTTTCTTAGGGTCTTTTTGCTTGATATTATTTGCTGTTACTTGCTTGTGATATGAGAAAACACTTGATAGACAGGGCTATCTGACCCCACAGCAGAATGACTTTTAGCTGCACAAGGCATTATTTTTTTTATTAAATAAAAATCTAGTAACTATACAATAAAAATTCTGACTTAATAATTCTAGATTTCTTACACACAAGAGAAACATGCCTAAAATAAGCGAAAAATACATGAACGTGAACACCGAGAAGCGACAGCTGATTTGAGTTTCTCCATATTAACGATGGTGTTTTTTCTGGAGTCGCTTCCTTCCTCTCTTCTCATCCCATTAATCCCTGCAACATTGAAACATCAACAAAGAAGGAAGAGGTGAAGGAGGACAAGGAAATTAAGGAACAAAGGCTGAAGGTCTGCTGATACCTTCTGCTTGATGCTAAAGTAGTCATATAAATAAACACATGCACAGAGTACATTCAGTTACAACATTTGTACACAGATAGTGACAAATATTGCTATAGTGCACGTGCAAAGACACACATGCATGCAAGCTCTAGAATACACAGATATGTATTTACACACTATGTTCATGTTTAAAGTGAGCACTGGGAAACAAACGCTAAATACATACAGTACACACAGAAAACCGCACATACAACATATTTAGACACACATATGCAAACAGGAATATATACAAAAGGAACTGAGCACACAGACAGGCATAATTACACACCTGCCCCTTTCTCAGAACCTCTGGGCGCTGGCCTTGACCTTGAAATTCTAACTCAGTGTAGAGCAAAATGCTTCCACATTTTCCAAATATCCACAAAGTATGTTTTCCTAGCAGGCCAAACAGGACAGAAAGAGCCACTGACCCCAAAGTCTGTTTTTATAAGACTTAATCTTTGAAACACACCTCCTGGCATCATACATTTACACTGTAGTGCAATGCCTGTGTGTTTGTTCCCACACGTATTCATATGCATTTATTTCAGGGAAAATATTATTATGATTTCTGGTAGCACTTTACATTACAGCTCCGTAATAATATGATAATAATTTGATAATAAAGATGTATAGTAGTAGATGTAATGAAGTAATGTGCATGTAAATACCAAAGTAATAAAATTAAAGCTTGGTATTGACAATGGGTATATTAGACTGACATGTGTGTAACAGTGTTATAAGGGATGAAAAAAAAAAGGTTAATAACCAACACATTCTCACTCCCAACTCGTCACTAATTGACGCTTCAAGACATCTAAGGCTCCGCGGTTAAGTTAGCAACGCTTAGCAACAACAAACATGCAACGTCCGGTAAAGTTGGCAACAATAAACATGCAATGTCCAGTTACACTTTCAAAATAAAATGCTAGCATTTCAAAACATCGGCATTTTGAAACAGCACATTACTGAAGTCGTGAAACGTTGCAACTTGGTTAAGCTTAGGCACAAAAAGTACTTGGTCAGGTTTAGGCAACAAAACTACTTGGTTAATGTTAGGAAAAGATCGTGGTTTGGGTTAAAATAACTACGTAGGTCCGTTAACACATAAGTTAACTTACGTCACCTGCGTAACTTACGCAATTTACATTAACTCACGTAACTTAAAATAAAAAATGTTTAATGTTGACTATGTGTTTCACACAGGACACAAACCTCGGTCTCCTGTTCAAAGTCGGGGTTCTGGCCCTCCATCAACCCCAACCAGGGGCATTGCTAGACATAAAGGTCTACTGGGGCAAAGGCTCACATCCCTCGTGTAAATTTTTGATTTATTTTTGAATGAAGCGTCCCAGCTTCCCTTGCTTAGCCCATTAATATTGGTCATGTCAGAAAGGGATCTGACCAGAGCATAAGCACACATACCTATGTTATGTTTGCTATGTTACCTGTGAGCCATGTAAACAATTTGCACCTGACATGCATTGCTCTCACTGCTACCTTTAAAACAGTCTGTCTTTGTTTTAAACCTGAATGAAAAGCTCTTCTAGAAAAATCCTCATTATGTCTGTAAAGACTGATGCTGGCTGGACATCTCTGGCTGTGCTCGTACTGGCCGAGGCTGCCTGTATTTCACCTGGGTCAGTGTGACCTGCTAAAGACGTCTTGACTGGGTCTGTACTGGTACTGGATTTGGATCAACTGTGCTCGTACTGGCTTATGATCCAGCATCTACTTTACTGACAAATTTAAGCATATCTCCTATAAAACATAGACATCAATACTGTTATCAGCTGCATCAGGCCCATTCAAACTGGCTCCCCAGGTTTCCTTTGACATTTTCAAAGCTAAAATACTATTTATACTAGGGCAGGGAGGTATGGACAAAAATGTTATCACGACAAAAAATTTCACATCATTGGATAATTATCAGGATAAATGTCAAATCATGATTTCTATCGAGTTTAAATGCAGTTTTCTGCTCCTTAGTGAAAGCTGAAGAAACCAGATGGTTAATTGTGGTTTTAAACTTTTCTTTCTGGTCAGAACAAACACTTGATGCACTTGTGGATCACTTCACAAATCTGAGGTAGAACATTCAAAACAATTATGTTAAAATCTTTTTTCAACAAATATATGTTGCCAGGCCAGTAATGATGAGGCCAAACACACAATAAATTTTATGGGGTTTTATTCCCCGACTCAAATGAGAATCATGTAAAGTCGAGGGTTTAAGGCAATTGGTGGTTATAGAAAACTTTCTTACTCGTCCTTTTCTCATTGCATCTGATTCTCAACTATGTGACTTAACAGTACTCTATGTACTCCTTTACCATACCACAATATGTAAACAGCTGCCATAAACTAGTTTATACTCACTCTGGTAGACTTCAGTTACTTCTAAACTGGAACTCTAGACCCATAGTCTCAACAACCAAAGCTGTAAAACATCAAAACCTAGACATCTAGATGAGTTAACGCCACTCTAGACTAGACAACAGTAGGGGCCTTTCTAAACAGAGAAAAATAAAAAACAAATATAAATAAATACATTCACTTAGCCACATAATGCACTGAGTTCATAAACTCAAGGTGAAATATTTCAATTTACCATAAAACATAAAATACATTCATTCACAGAATAAAATTTGCCCAAACACTTTGTACAGAAACTCAGAATTAACATTTTATGAATGAAATCAGTAACTCACTGTTAGTGTGCATCCTCAGGACACGCCCACACACACACACACCAAGAACTCCACACAAGAAACAAGTATACACTAATATAATGGTATTTTGTTTGTTAATACACTTCATTGTCACTCACACTGTCTCCGCTGGTCAGAGTCTCTTCCCCCCATGGTGAATACACACACACTCACTCAGCTATCAATCGTCAGGAATCAGCTGGGACACCCAGGTCTTCATGCATCTACCTTGGTCCGCTACTTAGTTAACTCTTTCGATCTATCGATAAACCAAAGTACATCCCTTGCCGTTTCTCTACATCACGGGACCTAACACTTCCAATTTTCCCCGTGTCCCATCGGAAACTCTACCCTCTCGCGCGAGCCATCCCATGTAGTACTCTTAAAGTGACAGTGCCGTTAAATACAGAGGACAGTTATCGCTGCAGTAATCCCACCAGCAACTACATAACATTATAACACAATAACACACATAACACTATTTAACTCTGTACCCCTGGTTCACCTGGCTACATATGCATGATTAAAATTAAGTTAAATCTTTTTTCCTCAATAAAGTAAATATCTTAATAGAAAAGGTAAGTGCTAACTGTAACTATTGAATGCTCGAATGAGTGCTTGTTCATATGCAACGTTGTTATAATTTCCATGTTGCAGTTTATAAACATCGTTTCCCGTCGGCGTTTATCAAAGGTAATAAATAGTTGTATTTCAGTCTTATATTGTTCAGTCAAACTCTGGCAAGCAACCAAGACAAAAACAGACTGACTCACTGCAGCTAAGCTATGCATGGACCTGCTCACATCAGACTTTAAGAGGAGAGAACGTCTCGGGTTACGTATGTAACCCTGGTTCCCCGAGAAGGGGAACGAGAGACTGCGTCGGTTACGACACTATGGGAACGCCTCTAGGCGAAGCAGGTCTGAATGTGAATGAAATCACTCCAATCCTATTGGCCTGTTGCTAGAACGGTAAGGTGTGACGGAATAACCGGAGGAGTATAAAGCACACCTGTACACACTCATCATTAGCTTAAACTATGAAGCAGGCGCTTCAGGCGGGGAGAGAGGTGCGGCGGACCGACGCAGTCTCTCGTTCCCCTTCTCGGGGAACCAGGGTTACATACGTAACCCGAGACGTTCCCCTTCGAGGGAACTCGAACTGCGTCGGTTATGACACTATGGGA
>NC_060164.1:1694626-1702836 GCF_021292245.1 Micropterus dolomieu | reverse complement strand
CTCGGAAAGAGAGCCATGCTGTACCTCAGTACCCGCACGGAAAGGGCTTCGCAACGGGCGCAGGCAGCCCCCTCGAGAGCTGCCCGGGCGTGCTCCATCCCCAAACATGAGACACACATCTCATGAGAATCTCCATCCGTGATGTACCGAGGGCAAGAAAAAACACACCTTCTGTACATCTGGTTGCCGGACATGCTGGTAGACTTCTTCTTCAGGTAAGACACACTGCTTGTAGGACTGGAGCTTTCTTCAAACAACATACAGAGCGCCTGCTGAATAAAAAAAAGCTAATGATGAGTGTGTACAGGTGTGCTTTATACTCCTCCGGTTATTCCGTCACACCTTACCGTTCTAGCAACAGGCCAATAGGATTGGAGTGATTTCATTCACATTCAGACCTGCTTCGCCTAGAGGCGTTCCCATAGTGTCGTAACCGACGCAGTTCGAGTTCCCTCGAAGGGGAACACAAGTTTACCTGACCTGCTGTTCCCGAAAGTCACTCTCATTGAGTTATTTTCTCTTATAATGCCCAGAAGGATAGTCCCTCTTTGTCCTCTCATCAACGTAAACTCTCATTTTCAACATTGACTTCGATGTTTCATATCATTTCAACGTGCCTTTTCACATTAACCAGTAGTTTTATTTTGAAAGTGGAACCAAATATCTGGAGGAGTCAGCCCACTCAGCATCCACATCCAGCCAATGAGAGCAAGATGCTACTTTTCACCGCAAAACACTTTTTATTCATCTCCAGCTCTCTCTGTAGCTCAGACAATCCCTGCTACCTGCGTGTGCTAATCCATATTCTTTGTCTTTATAACTGCTGTCTTTATAATAACAAACAACAGCTGTTTCATGTGTAGGTTCGCGTCATTTCCCGTTTCACATTTCACGTGTGTTTTCTTGACAAAACGTGATTTGGAGACCAGCATTGGGTGAGTCAGCCTTTAGCAACCTTACGTTAGCTAATCTGTGAAAATCTTTCCAATGTTGATGCTATACTGTGTTACTAGCGTTGCTAAACGGGTATCTAAGACCCTGAGGTGAAAGATCAAAACCACTACACACAAAAACATAAGGTAAATACTATTATAAATATGTACAAAGAAACTATTTTGTATCCCTGATTGATGGTTATTACACAGAAACTACCACAGGTGTTTCCAGAAGGTGTTTTTAGAAGCCTGGTCTGTTTTTTATAGAAGTTCTTTGGATGAAACCTCTTAAAGCCTGGCAGGTCACCTGCTTGAACTAGTTCCAAGCACCTTAGATCATGCATACAAAAATAAATGTTTAAAACTTTTGTAAATATAGACATGCTACAAATCGTACGTGGGTTAGATTCTCCACAAGTCAATGGTTCAGTTAATTTTACGGAAACAATAAGCACCAAACTATTATTCATTGAGATATCTCTCTTTGTGCCTGAGATTGGCCTAGACGCGCTGTCTTTCAGAGATAAATAAATGATTATATAATAATCATCATGAATAATTGATATGTTATCCGATCTCATTTTTAGACATCATTTTTGATTTCCAAGAATTTTCTTGTGATTTTGAAGGCATTACACCGGTAACCTATAACACTGTGAGCACATCAATCTCATTATTATAAGGTTAGTATGTTATATTATTATTAATGTCTCCATGATTTTATTGTTAGAATGTTACCATATTGTTACCAAAATATTACTATTAAATTGTTTTGCCTCCTTGCTTGTTGCGTTGTCTTTCCCCATTATAAAACTTTGTTTTTGCCCCCTTATAACCCTGTTATGTAAATTTCAGTCCAATATTACCAAAATATACCAATTTAATAAAAATGCTATGACCAGGTTATTACTTTGGTAAATACATAGTATTGATTACCGCTTTATTATCAAACTATAACCCCACTACCCCACAAGCTGTACTGTAAGAGCTACTGGATTTCTCTGTTAAGATTTGGTTAGGTTAATTTTGTAATTTTAGTCACACAAAGAACCAACCAAGGTCATCTAAGACCTATTCTACATTAAAGAAAAATAACTGATTTGTTATTTTTGTTTTTTTTTGCCTCTTGCGTGCAGCAGATACTGCTGAACATGTAGTATCAGCATATAAACTAAATACCCAGTTCTTCACCTACTTGATGCTTCCATATGTTCACCAGCTGCTTGCTAAATTTTTCTGTCTGATGTTAGGTGCTGGCCAGGTAGCGTACAGTGAGGGGAGGAGGGCAGAGACATCAGACTTTAACACACTTTCCCAAACATTAACCGCGTTATTATTCTACACATGACAAAAGCTCTTGTAAGTGCTAAGAACTTATTTTAACCCAAACCATAATCTTTCGTTGAATCCAACCAAGTCATTTTTGTGCCAAAACTTAAACAAACTTTAACCATTTAACCTAAGACTGTTTTTTTAACAGTTATTTGTAACTGTTTTGGAAGGCACAGACAAATGATGTGGTCCTGCTGATAGGCTCGGTGGATCAGAAAACACTTTTTTGTGTGGTGCTAGAGGTTATGAACACTGTGTTTTGTTGGTTAACTTGGAGGACTTGTTTTGCACAGTGGGTTTATCTAAGCTTTTTTGCTGAAAACAGCTGCCTGCTTTTGCTGGCAATGGGGGTCACGGGAGCTGGGTTTCTGTATAACAAAAGCAGTGAGTTAAAACAAGCTAAAACGCTCTATAGAACCGAGTGGAAATGCAGAGTTGAATGATAATGCTGCATGGGTTTTGTCTCTATGAGAAACATCTTTGATCTTACACATAATCATTTGATCCATCATACTTGTAGACATATTAGTTGGTGCATCTTTAAAATGTTGCTTGTGTAGCCTTTTTAATTTCAAGCTCAGCATTTAAGGAGCGTACGGAAAGCTCAGCATCACTTTCTAGCATAATTCAGTTTGAAAGGGCATAGCATTAAATGGGACACTGCTTGCGTCTCAGTCATATACAAACATGAACATTATGTGTTCAGCCATTTAGCCATTTAATCTAGGCATGATTAAAAGGACAGTGTTATTGGGACTAATAGCTGCAGGGCAAATAACTAACTTTTCTGGAAAACATCCACATCCTCTGTCAGTTTGAGTAATACAAGTAACAGTAAAAAAGAATGTGCATTTTGGCAAAAAAAACATTTAGCGCACCTTTGACTTTTTTTCCAATATATTGCCTCCTATTTGTTTTTTTTATCCATAGCTTGCATTCATTGAACTCACCAGTGTACAATGTTGCCATAGTCATACTAATCCCTCTCTGACAGGGATAAATATGCCAATTTCCATGTAAAAAGCCCTTCATTACAACATTAGGTCTCTGGCGGTGTGGTTGTGAAGTTCCACATGGCTAATAACAGCCCAGAATCTCCTCAGGACTCTGATCTTTTATTCAAGTCAGCCCTTGTGCAGTCCAACAAACTTCATTTATATTGCATGTCCTAGTCAGCAGTATGGAGAGATGAATTAGCATACAGAGTCGCGGACACAGTGATTACAGGCTGACAGGCGACTTACACGCCCCCCTGCAAAGAGTCGAACATGTCTTCATTTTATTTTTTCCCCCTCTTTCCTCTGTCCTTCTATGGCCCGGAGCAGCTGATACAAGGGTTTCTAATAGAGCAGAGCACAGGAGAGACGAGGCGAAGGGAGCTTTAATAATGAATGGATGACATTGGTGATGGGAGAAAGAGAAGGAGAACGTAAAAGAGAGCTAGTGAGAGCTTTGATTAAAGGAGCTTTGTGGAGTACTTTATCAACATCAATAAAACTGTACAATGTATTATTGTGAACAGACCATCACCGATAAGCTTGGCAGCTTATACTAGCTTGCTGCAATTTACATGATGGGCTATAAGGTCAGATTTAGCAAGAAATATGCTGTAATTCTTGGCCACAGAAATGGAGATTGCTTTATGGCACAAACGTGGAAAGAGGAGCAGTTTTCCTGTCAAACACGGCTAAAGTTTCTGGTGATGGCAGGTGGTGTAAAAAGTTGTGTAATTTAAGTCACATAGGTAACAAGGTTATTTTAAGCCAAACCATGATCTTTTCCTAAACCTAACCAAGTAGTTTTGGTACCTAAACCTAACTAAACTGTGATGTTTCACAATGTTACCCACAATGTTACCCAATTTTAAAAGTCCATATTTATTCTTGCTAACTTGATCAGATGTTGCATAATTATTCTCGCTTTACCGAGGAACCCTACACGTACAAAAACAGTGCTAAAAGGTTCCCACGGCGTTAAAAAGCAACGCCAAGGGGTCTTGACAAAACGTCCATATATGACGCCCAGGATGGGGGTTAAAATAAGCAAAGCCTTTGGTTAAATTACATGTAGTTCCTTTAAAATGATAGTAAATGATTCTACAGAGATTGTTGATATTGGAACTCAACTTACTGCTAAAATATGGCAGAATCCACAGCGTCTACTAGCGAAGGGCAGCGATTAAAATTTTTATCGCGATTAATCTAATGATTTTCTTGCAATTCATTGTGATTAATCGTATTGTTCTGCACAAAATTGAATAATGAATTCTGAAGTAGTGTTTTGCAGCAGTATCTTTTGTAAATCTCAACTTAAACATTAACGTAATCAAATATAAAACCAAAGCTATTTGCCACTGCCACGACATTACCTTTAATAGCTTGTTAAAACAAGTTACCATCAGAGTCCAGTTTCGTGTGGTTTTTTTCTGAACAGATATCTCGTACAGCGCTGTCTCCCTACCTGTTGACCTGAGAGAACCCACGGGGCATAGCGACTACGTTCCTAAGATCAACATCTTCCCCAATACTAACCAGCATGCAGTGTGTAGCTATCCACTTCGCTGTGGCATTTAATTGATCGCTTGTCTTGCTTTTGTTTATCTACTTCTCCCACATGCTGCATCCACTGTAGTCTGCCGAAGCCTCCCTCCACTGCTTGTTTGGGTGGATGATTTGCAGGCAGATCAACATCCCGCCCCTCCTGTGACCCACGGTTTGACTGGATGTGTATTCAAAGCCAGTGAGCAACGGACTTTCAAAATAATAATAATAATTATAAAACCGCGTTAACGTGAGATAGCCAAAAAATAATTGTTGGCGTTAATTAATTAATGCGCAATAATAAGGTGTTAACGTGCCCAGCCCTACTTTTAACAGTAACAAATCATCAAAATCATCAAATGAACGACAAAGCACACAAACATGGCATCCAAAACACAGACAAAAAGAGTAGGGTAGTAGTAGTTATTTGAAATAGTTTTTACAAAAACTACAGTTACTAATGAGAGGACGATGCATTTATATCAGATGCAAAAGGAACAAGGAACCTCCGGTAATTTTAGGCTAGCTAGTATAACATATCGTATTATGAATCAACCCAAATAATCCCACTGTCCTAACAAAATTGTATTGCATTCTATTTTTAGGTCTCGTGGCCATAAAACTCTTTGCACATTTACAGAGAAATACAATCATATAACATTACTGCGTACAATCACACAGCAAGCAATGGAACTACTCTTAGCTCGGTTGTGGGTTAGCAAACTGTTGCTACTGCTGCTGTACAGCTAACAAAGTTAGCCAGTTTGAATCAGCCATCACAAACATTAGCAAACGAGCCAATACTGACCTATCATTTGTGTGAAACAGCAAAACTGACATACTCCCTGTCGAGCAGAAACAGAGCGACCTCCTTGTCGGTTTTCATTCTTTTCGAATCTCTGAGGTTTCTCCAGCATTGAGACGCCTCACTGATGTTAACATGGGCCGTATAACTTGTTTCTCATTTTGTACTAGACCTTTTTGTCTTTGGGTGTTTCTCAGCCTCTCTCCTTCTAGACAGTGCCTACAGTCCAGGAATGAATCCAGCATGTTCGAATGTACCGGTGTTTACATCTTACTCTCTCCCACTGCTCCTGTGCATGAGCGCTACCGCCACCTGTTAGAACAATGTTGTGGGGAAGGTCTGCACCACTATCTTTGTGTTCCATTTAGAGACCCAGGGTTGTGTAGTAAAATTAGAGTACACACAAAATGGAGAGCTAGCGAACCATGAGGAAATATTCACTTAATTTAACAAAAAGCGTGTTGGCTTACTGTACCTTTAACCATGTTCAGACTTTATCATTCAAAACTGGGCCAGTAATCTCTTTTTTTTAAAACTTTGTTTAATCAGGGATAACTGAGTGAGATACTCTCTCCATCAGGAATGTTTGGATGTTTACACTCTCATATTCACACCTTGAAGGTGACCAGTACAACCACAGCGACCTGCCGGTCCTGGGATCAAACCAGTGACCCATAAGGTCCCCTCTCTTTTGAAATACAAAATTTCTTGTTATTCTCTCCTCCAGTTATCTGCTCCCGTTCATTTTTAATATTTGTATGTGTTCTTGGATTACTGAGGAGAGGGAGAATTAAAAATAGCTAAAACAAAGAAAGTAGAAAGCTGAAGAGAGAAAATGAGAAATTAAAAGATTTGGGAGAGGAATTCAACATGAGTGTATGTGAATGTTAGTGTGAGATTCAGGAAAAAGGGGAACAGTGTGTGTGTGTGTGTGTGTGTGTGTGTGTGTGTGTGTGTGTGGAGAGGGGTTTTAATGTATTCAGGCCAGGCCTGGCCAACCACTGCTATCAAAGGGACCTGCCTGACGAACTGTAATAACTGGAAAATTATTTTGATAGCCTGAAACAATCTTGGATATCACAGAACTTTATTAAAATAATATCAAATCAAATTAGCCTGTATCCCCATAATGAATTAAGTAACAGGTTACGCCGATATTAATCTCCTGGCTGGCTCGCAGGCATGACGGCTCCAGCATTTAATCAGGGCTACCGCTCTCCCTCACTCCCTCTCTCCCTCTCTGTCTCTCTCTCTCTCTCTCTCTCCACGGGAGGGTCTTTTTACACACACATCCAGGAGAAATCCTCGACAAGCTGACAGCCCTGTAGCTGTGTGGCGGTTAAGCGAGGAAGGCTTCAAAAGACACACACCCTTTCCCTCTCCCCCTCTAAACAAGGAGGGTGATTTTGCCCCCCCCTCCCTCCACCATCACTCGCCCCCGGTGAGGTTATTCAAGAGCAGAGGAATCAGTGTCTCAGATGTGTGTGTGTGTGTGTGTGGGTTCAGGGAGTCTTCGGGTGGGGATGTGGGGACGTGGGGTCTCAGGAGGGTTGTGATTAGCAGCTGACCCACAGGGAGAGAAATAAGAACGCTTCCCCTTCCTTCGCACCTCCATCTTCAATCCAGCAAAATGTAGATTTAAAGGCACATTCAAACCTATAGTCTGTAAGTGTCATGTGAGTAACTTGAAATAAAAGCACATTTTATACCGTGTTTTACCCCGGAGGGTAGCTACAAAATAAACAAAACATAGAGCTGCACTTGTCTCCACCTGTCTCATTTGCCTACATGACATGAAAGTGAAACTTCCAGAGAGGGATTGTTCCATGCCATCTTTACTTCAAAAAGGCCTTCTATAAATTTGACCTTCAAGCCCAACTTGTTCTCAAGTGTTGAGGGGTATTGCTAACTTGACCAGAACACAGATCCCTGAGCATCCAGAAATGACACTAAAGGTACCCAAAGTACTTTGAGGTTAATTGAAGAGAGGGTCAAAGAGGAAGAAGTTAGACTTCATATTTTCTTTTGGATATGCGTGTATTTTCCTAATGTCTTTGGCTTCTCTAAAAGACCTGTCTTTCCATCCATCTTTCTCCCCTAATTAGTGCTAACACTGAGGTCAATGCACACTAATTTGGCTTGGCAGCTTGTTCAAAGGCTCAATTTACACATCCCACTAACATATATCTGTTAAGAAATTACAATAATTACTGAAAATAAAATGTGTCTCAATATAGACAGTGTTTTTGCTGCTTTTTTGTGTTTACATTTTGTTGTAAAATGTGGTCAAATGTGCTTTGTACCATCTCTTACTAGTTACAGTAATCAGACAATTGATACATCTTGGGTGCATTTACATCTGGATTAAATTCTTTTTTGATTCAAATTTGAACATCCAAGGTCATAAATATATTACATGTGATGCATGTTATAGACATTGTTTTTCTATGCCTTACACAGCATTAAGACTTTTAAAACTGTTGTTCTGAGCTGGGTCTCTCTTGAGTACAGCTCATGAAGAGGTGAAAAAGGAGAACCACTGTGCCTCTTCTTTCTTCCTCCCCCCCCCCCCCCCCCCCCCCCCCCCCCCCCCCCCCC